>NC_092697.1:31894754-32061704 GCF_964275005.1 Diadema setosum | reverse complement strand
GTATTAATGAGCTTAGAAACGCCAGTGTCGTGTTATATTTGTGTGATTTACTATTATCATTACCATTATTATAAAAAATGCACTGAAATAGTATATGATATTATCACATTGATTTCCTTGTTCTAATCTCAGTTGGCTCTGCCTGTCCAACTGGAAATTCAAACAAAAAGAGTATGAACCAATCAATTACAGCGACGATACAGCAAGCTTTGATGAGTGACTCGGTATCTCGTCTTTTCATGTCTTGAAAACTGGAAATGACATGCCTAAATTATGTTGTTCTGTTCGGTATTCATCATGTCCTTATTAATATCACCACCAATGCTTGATATATCCAGATGTATGACATAAAAGACATATTGGATGTTTCCGGGAAAATAATACATCTCTTCGTAATTTTGCAGTACATTGTTTTAAACGACATTAGGATGGTACAGTTTCGGTTGAGAGGGGGCTACTGGTTTCCAACATTTTTTGACGATGATTTTTTTTTGACCCACCTTTTAGGATTACTTTGTTTTACTTTGTTTTTGGATATCTCGGCCATTCCAAAACCAATTTTCATCAAGTGAAATTTGAATTCCTCGTAGAATTGTACGCTCTTTAACATTTCATAAAGTGGTTTCTAAGTATCTTGAAAATAGTTAAAGGCTGAATGCACACCTCAACCAATACTATACCATCCCTGTAACTGCGCTCAGATACCACTAGCAAAAGTTGACGACATTTTTGAGTTCCTCTTCGACAAGATGCACCCTTTCCTTGTCGTTTCTCAGATTGGATAGCTTCATCATGGTAGACGTCTTTCCCGATTTTTCCTTCTCTTTAATCACTATTACCAACACCGAGCCTGTGCATTGCACATGAACAAAGCATTAATACTCACACTCTCCATGAGGTAGGGTGTGGTAAGGGAGGAGTAAAGTTGGCGAAGATATATTGAGAAAGGGAAGGCGTTCTTTATATCACAGGCATTGAGACAATTACTTGAATTGGTCTTTGACTTGCGTGACATGATACAACCGTCATCGATGTTTATCATAATGTGACATAACCTTTCTCATTGAATATCAGTTAAAAGCGAAATAAACCATTACCTGCTTGGGAACCCATGATCTGTAACATTCCTCCAGCCGACTGTGCACCAACGTTGAAGGTGCCCACTGGAATTGGTTGAGAACCACCAGCTAGAGATAAGTCAAATGGTAACAAAGATATATATAGACACTAATTATTTTAGGAGCAGAACAGACCCTTAACCTCATTATAATACAGTCACTTTCGACAAATGCAGATCTTAATAGTAATCATTATTTTCTCAGGGGCGCAGCCCCATCTGCAACGTTCCTCCAGCCGGCTGTTGCGCAACTTGGATGTTACCCGATGGGTTGTCTGGTTGAGAACCACCAGCTAGGGTTAAGTCAAGTGGTAACAGAGAAGTATAAAGACATCATTTATTCTATAAGTACGACACGCCCCTTTACCTCATCGTGTAATTTTACTTACGGCAAACAGATCCTCCTTTCATATCTTGAATACATAGGAAATGACATATTTGAATTGTAATCTACTGGATATGCTGTATCCATCTTGACCTTATTAATTACCACTCCTTAATGATAGTATTATTGATATTTTGACATGCAACTGTATATATGAATATAATTATTTTTATCAAAAAAAAGATTCTATTACGTCATAACCGTGTTCAGTGTAGGAGCATCTGAGAGCTGAAAGATCCAAAAGTCTTTGTTGTGAAAACGGGTTTGAGTTTTCTAGAAGATAGAACTGGCGCCGTTATCATACGCCACAAATCATTTCCTTTTGTGATCGGCAGGTGTTCTGCAATGGGCACCATGTACGTTGCGCTCATTGGATTTGCCGACAAAAGGTGGTGAAGCATGGGACGACATGGATTCTGTCCCGATCCCGTTCCATCCATCCGTCGCTTGCCATGTTGATGGAGATCCATACCAACCATCAGGAAAAGCCAGAATCCTTCATGATGCTATTTTAGGCCCATGGAAAAACCTAAGTTTGTATCAACTATTCTTGACCTCAATCCAGAAAGGGCAAATGGTAGCCGTGTTATCCTGGCAAAACCTTGTGCGTATATTAATGGCATGATGTTTGCAATTCAATCAAGTATTATTTATGATATGAACAGTCCTTTGGTGATTAGGACTGGAACTATTAGATACATGTATACAACAGATATAACTAAAACTCGTGGTTGTTTTTCTTTTCCTATGCCATGTCGTGGATGGATATTATGATTGTTTGAACCAGTTTCAGCTTTGCTTTTTTTTTAACATGCTTACCCTCCGTAAGCTTGTATGAGGTATAAAATAACAGAATTACATGGTGTACTAAATCATGCGAATAAACATGATGTATAATTGGAGTTCTATTGATGATAACAAAGTATAAGAGGAAAGGTGTCCCGCGTCGAAACTGGCATTAAAGGGATTTTTTTTTTCGAGATAATCAGAGACTACTTTTATGAATGTTAGAGCATAATTCTAAGAGGAATTTAAAGTTTGATATTTGTCATCAGAACCATAATATAGGCATACTTGAAATGTCTTGAGGCAGAATACGGTGTGTTTTCTTTCTTTTTTTATTCATCAGGTAATTTGGAAAAAGTATCTACTTATATCATTTAAATTCAATTCCATTTTTTTTTTTCAAAATACAACGGCGTTCATTACCTGGTCGTTTGCGTTCGGTCGGCTGTTCCCCTACTATACTTTTATGAATTTTAGGGCATATAGCTCTAAGAGGAATGAAAACTTTCATATTTGTCATCAGAAAACGTCTCGAGGCAGAATACGGTTGTGTGTTCTTTTTTCATTCATCAGGTAGTTTGGAAAAAAGTATCTACTTATATCATTTAAATCTGTTTCAAAATACAACGGCGTTCATTACCTGGTCGTTTGCGTTCGGTCGGCTGTTCCCCTAGGCCAACTGAAAATAGATTGAAGAACATGAAAAAAGTGGCGAGTATTAACAGATCGGATGTAGCCATGAGAAAAGTGTTGGAGTTATGATTCTGAATACGAAAATTCCATTTGTCTATAAAAGTACAAACTAATAAGATTTACCTGATCTGGCATAGATCGATGTAGATTTGGTTTATACAGGTCGTATACTAAAAGCGTGTAAATTAAATCTGCTCGACTGGACTTACTTGTGAAAATCAGAGAGAACCCAGCTCACCAGCCAGTCAGAGCTGAAGAAGTGACTCGGACGAGTCATGAAACTGTTCTCTTCATGAATTACACAAGAAGTCCCACCTCCCTGTTCGAACAGAATGAACTTACTAGTACACGCTTTTTCAACTGGCATGCTTCTATGACCCGAAAAAAGTGATTTCATATATTAAGATATATTCTATATATATATATATATATATATATATATATATATATATATATATATATATATATATATATATAATATTTTATATTTTTATACATATATATGTATATATTATATTTTATATTATATAATATACGCTGTACTAGTATTTCACACTTACTTGCTGGGGGATTAGCAGGCTCAGTTTCCGGCTCTGACGAGGAAAACAAAACAACGCAAATGAAAAATGAAACATTTTTTAAAACAGGATGTTATTTCCAACAAAACACAATTACAGTCGAACGAACCCTTTTCTATTGCAGAGTTAAACAGCAAGCTTTCTATATTCAAAATGCCAAAAGTGTAGATACGTTTAAATCACCGCTTAAAACTATTTATTAAAGCAATTGTATTTTTTTTTATATGAGCATCACATTGTTGGTAATTATTTTATGCTGTATATCACTTGAAGTATTTTTTTTTTCGTATTAATGAGCTAAGAAACGCCAGTATTAAGTGTTATATCTGTGTGATTACTACTTTTATTATCACCATTATTATCAAAAATGTACTGAAATAGTATATAATTATCACATTGATTTCCTTGTTCTAATCTCAGTTGGCTCTGCCTGTCCAACTGCAAATTCAAACGAAAAGAGTATGAACGAATCAGTTACAGCGATGATACAGCCAGCTTCGCTGAGTGACTCGGTATCTCGTCTTTTCATGTCTTGAAAACTGGAAATGACATGGCTAAATTGTGTTGTTCTGTTCGGTATTCATCCTGTCCTTATTAATATCACCACCAATGCTTGAAATGTAGGACATAGAAGACATTTTGGATGTTTCTTGGAAAATAATGCATCTCTTCGTAATTTTGCAGTACATGATTTTAAACTACATTAAAGGGATAGTACAGTTTCGGTTGAGAGGGGGTCTACACGTTTCCAACGTTTTTGGCGATGATTTTTTTTTGTTGTTGAGATGATATGAAACCTCTTATGAAATATGAAAGAGTTTATAATTCTTAGAGAATTTCAAAGTTTATTTGATGAAAATTGGTTTTGAAGTGGCTGAGATATCCAAAACAAAGCAATCCTAATAAAAGGTGGGACCCACCTTTTAAGATTATTTTGTTTTACTTTGTTTTTGGATATCTCAGTCATTAAAGAACCAATTTTCATCAAGGTAAATTTGAATTCCTTGTAGAATTGTACGCTCTTTGACATTTCATATAGTGGTGTCTAAGTATCTTGGAAATAGTTAAAGGCTGAATCCTCATCTCAACCAATACTATACCATCCCTTTAACTACGCTCAGATACCACTAGCAAAAGTTGACGACAATTTTGAGTTCCTCTTCGACCAGAGGATGCACCCCTTCACTTTCGTTTCTCAGATTCGATATCGATAACTTAATAATGATAAACATATCTTCCCAGATTTTTCCTTCTGTTCAATCACTATTACCAACACCGAGCGTGTACATCGCACATGATAAAAACATTAACAAAGATACTCACACTCTCCATGAGGTAGGGTGTGGTGAGGGAGGGTATGGGTTGGAGAAGTCATAGTAAGAAAGGGAACGTTTTTCTTATTTCTTCGAATTAGTCTTTGAGTAACATGATACAACCGTCATCGATGCTCACCATAATGTGACATAACCTTTCTCATTCAATATTAGTTAGAAGCGAGAGAGAGAGAGAAAAAAAAAAATTACTTGATTGGGGACCCATCGGGAACATTCCTCCAGCCGACTGATGACGAACTTGGATGGTACCCGAGGGATATGGTTGAGAACCACCAGCTAGAGATAAGTCAAATGGTAAGAAAGATATGTAGACATTAATTATTTTAGGAGCAGAACAGGCCCTTAACCTCATTATAATACAGTCACTTTCGACAAATGCAGATCTCAATAATAATCATTATTTTCTCGGGGGCGGAGCCTCAAAGAAAATTATTGTGCTACTGAAGTCACCGAAGGCACATTAACAATGACCTGGTGTATTTGTTTCATATCCCTCCTAATTAACTTTAAGAATAACAACATAGTAAAGTGGGCGTTTGACTGATCGAAAGTTATCTTTTCTTCACGCTCAAAATTACAATGTGAAAGTGTATTCATCGACTGCGCGATGCCCTTTATCTCGCGAAGAGTATAAACGCCGTGCGTTTGCTGGAAAGTACAGTCTAATGTCTAATGCACTAAAATAAGCGCTTTTGACAGCGGGATACAAATATATATTTTACTTCTTCCCTAGGGAAATAGTTGGACTAGGATTTTCATGGTGAAAACATAATCATTTTGTCACTTTCAATAGCCTCGAACAATTAGAGAACAAGAAATAATAACCTAGTTGATCATCACTCCTAAATGATACTATTATTGATATTTTGACAAACAACTTTATATGCAAAGATAATTATTTTCATTAAAAAAAAGCATTCTATTACGTCATTATCGTGTAATCGTGTTTAGTGTAGGAGCATCAAACAGCTGAACGATTCGAAACGATTCGAAAACGGGTTTGAAGGAAACGGGTCTTAGAAGGTAGAAATGGCGCCGGTATCATACGCCACAAATCATTCCTGGTGTTATAGCTGGTGAAATACTACAGAACCCTTCACGAGTCTAATTTAAGTCGACGGAAAAAAACAAAGTTTGTATCGACTATTCGTCACCTCAATTTAGAAAGGGCAAATGGTAACCGTGTTATCCTTGCAAAACCTTGTGCGTATGTTAATGACATGATGTTTGCAATTTGATCAAGTATTATTTATGATATGAACAGTGATTAGGACTGGAGCTATTATACAACAGACATAACTAAAACTCGAGGTTTATTTTTTTTTCTATGTCATGTAGTGGATGGATATAACTTGTTTGGACCAGTTTCCACTTCGCTTCTTTTTTATCATGCTTACCCTCTGCAAGCTTGTACGAGGTATAAAATAACAGAATTCTATTCATGCGAATAAACATGTATAATTGGAATTCTATTAATAATAACAAAGTATATTAGAAAAAGTGTCCCGCGTCGAAACTGGCATTAAAGGAATTATAATAATTATTATAGTCTTTGGTTTACATGGGGATTTAGGTTTTACCTATTTTTGCGAGATAATGAGAAACTACTTTTATGAAATTTAGAGCATATAATTCTGAGAGGAATTAAAAGTTTGATATTAAAACACCGTATTCTGCCTCGAAAAAATTTAAGTAGGCCTATATTATGGTTCTGATAACATTTTGTCATCAGAAACCATAATATAGGCCTACTTAAATTTTTTCGGGGCAGAATACGGTGTGTTTTCTTTTTTAGTCATCAGGTAATTTGGAAAAAGTATACTTATATCATATAAATCTTTTTGAAAATACAACAGCGTTCATTACCTGGTCGTTGGCGTGGTGGACGGGTGGAAGGTTCTTCCCCTTGGCCAACTGAAAATAGATTGAAAAAAGTGGCGAGTATTAACAGACAGGATGTAGCCATGAGGAAAGTGTTGGAGTTTTGATTCTGAATACGAAAATTTCATTTGTCTATAAAAGTACAAACTAATCAGATTTACCTGATCTGGCATGTATCGATGTAGATTTGGTTTATCCAGGTAGTACGCTAAAAGCGTGTAGATTAAATCCGCTTGTGAAAATCAGAGAGAACCCAGTTCACCAGCCAGTCAGAGCTGAAGAAGTGACTCGGACGAGTCATGAAACTGTCCTCTCCATGATATACACAAGAAGTCCAGTCGAACAGAATTTACACGCTTTCTGAATTGGCATACTTCTATGAGCCGAAAAACGATTTCATATATTATATATATATTCTTCCTCCGTGACAATACATAACAAATAAATAAATAAATAAATAAATATATATATGTATATGTATATATATTTATATATATATATATATATATATTTATTTATATATATATATATGTATATATATATATATATATATATATATATATATATGTATATATATATATATATATATATATATATATATGAGATATGAGAAAGGAAGGAGAAAATCGGTGCGTAGCTTTGACATTATTATTCCTCTTACTGTTCCTCCTTTTCGGAAAAGCGCAAGAGTTGAAAAATTGGTCTCCGCCGGGACTCGAACCCGGGTCTTTGGCATGGAACGCCAACGCCTTAACCGCTCGGCCACGGAGACGTCATACCGGTTCAGACAGACCCAAGCTCGAATACCCGACGGACCAACCTTTCAACTCTTTGACTTTATGCACACGTTCCTTTTTGGGGCAGAGAGTTATGAATAATAACCAGCCGCGTGCCTCAGCTGGATCTTCTAATGAGATACACGTAGCGGTGAATTGGGATAATGTTTTTTGTGAAAGAAGTCATCACTACAACAGCTTTTTGGCTTCTCCTGGATAATTTTGCATATGTGAGATATGAGAAAGGAAGGAGAAAATCGGTGCGTAGCTTTGACATTATTATTCCTCTTACTGTTCCTCCTTTTCGGAAAAGCGCGAGAGTTGAAAAATTGGTCTCCGCCGGGACTCGAACCCGGGTCTTTGGCATGGAACGCCAACGCCTTAACCGCTCGGCCACGGAGACGTCATAGCGGTTCAGGCAGACCCAAGCTCGAATACCCGACGGACCAACCTTTCAACTCTTTGACTTTATGCACACAGCACACACTTTATGCCTCAGCTGGATCTTCTAATGAGATTCACATATATATATATATATATATATATACGATATGTGTATGTATATTTAACACTTACTTGCTGGGGCATTAGCTGGATCAGTTTCCGGCTCTGACGAGGAAAACAACGCAAATGATAAATTCGACTCAATTTTAATCAATGTTCATTTTTAAAACAGGATGTTATTTCCAACCAATCACAATTACAGTTGAACTAATCTTTTTTCTACCATTTATAGCAATGACAGAGTTAAACAGCAAGCTTTCTATATCCAAAATGCCGAAAGTGTAGATACGTTTAAAATCATCACCTAAAACTATTTATTAATGAAGCAATTGTATTTTTTTATATGAACATCAGTGTTGGTAATTATACTATGCTGTATTTCACTTGAAGTATGTTTTTTTTTCTCGCATTAATGAGCTTAGAAACGCCAGTATTAAGTGTTATATTTGTGTGATTTACTATTATTATTATCATCATTATTATTAAAAATGCACTGAAATAGTATGATATTATCACATTGATTTCATTGTTCTAATCTCAGTTGGCTCTGCCTGTCCAATTGGAAATTCAAATACAAAGAGTATGAGCGAATCAATTACAATGATGACACAGCAAGCTTCGATATCGGTATCTCGTCTTTTCATGTCTTGAAAACTGGAAATAACATGCTCAAATTGTGTTGATCTATTCATCCTGTCCTTATTAGTATCACCACCAATGCTTGATATATAAATGTAGGACATAAAAGACATATTGGATATTTCCTGGAAAATAATACATCTCTTCGTAATTTTGCAGCACATTATCTTAAACTACATTAAAGAGAGAGTACAGCTTCGGTTGAGAGGGGGCTACAGTTTTGCAACATATTTTGACGATGATTTTTTGAGATGATAAGAAACCTCTTATGAAATATGAAAGAGTTTATAATTCTTAGAGGAATTCAAAGTTTATTTGATGAAAATTTCTTTTGAAGTGGCTGAGATATCCAAAACAAAGCAATCCTAATAAAAGGTGGGACCCATCTTTTAAGATCACTTTGTTTTACTTTGTTTTTTGATATCTCAGCCATTCCAGAACCTATATTCATCAAGTGAAATTTGAATTCCTCGTAGAATTGTACGCTCTTTGACATTTCATAAAGTCGTGCCTAAGTATCTTGGAAATAGTTAAAGGCTTAATCCTCACCTCAACCAATATTACGCCATCCCTTTACGCTCAGATAACACTAGCAAAAGTTGACGACAGTTTTTTTAGTTCCTCTTAGACCAGATTCACCACTTCCCTCTGGTTTCTCACATTTGATAACTTGATAAAGGTAAATGTCTTCCCAGATTTTTCCTTCTGTTTATGATATTACTATTACCAATCCCGAGCCTGTGCATCTCACATGATAAAAACATTAACAAAGATACTAAACACTCTCCATGAGGTAGGGTGTGGTGAGGGAGGGTATGGGTTGGAGAAGTTATAGTAATAAAAGGAGGGTTTTCCTTATATCACAGTCATTGAGACAAATATTGAAATTAGTCTTTGAGTAACATGATAGAACGGTCATCGATGCTCATCATAATGTGACATAACCTTTCTCTTTCAATATTAGTTAGAAGCAAAATAAACCATTACTTGATAGGGGACTCATCTGGAACATTCCTCCAGCCGACGGATGACGAACTTGGATGGTACCCGAGGGATCTGGTTGAGAACCACCAGCTAGAGATAAGTCAAGTGGTAACAAAGATATATAGACAATCTTCTACGGCCTCGAGCAATGCTGAAGAAGCAATGCTTGTAGGGTGCATTCCCCCAAACATAGTAAAACAATTTAATATCATTATCATTGATCGTCTACTTTGTACATGAAACTAAATTTACAAAATGAATTACGCGAACTACAAACAAAATTCTAATTAGCCCTAGACAAGCACCCAGACAAATCCAAACACTAAGTCGCTGTCATGCAGAAAATAGAACAGGAAAGAAAAGGCAGAGAGATGAAGAAGAACTGATAAGATGGTTGCAAAATGGAAAAAAAAAAATGTCGATTGTGAAGACAAAAAGTGATGAGTGAACGAAGCCGCTAAGCCATACGCTTAACATTAAAGAAAAATGAAAGTGAATATTTCAGTACTTCTACAATCATTGAGAATCAGCCAAATTTTATCCTATTCTAAAGTTGAATATGAAATATATATATATATATATATATATATATATATATATATATATATTCGTATATATATACATATATAAGGATAACGTTCACATGAATTTTTATAATATCTAAGAAAAGATTCTTTAACTTGTCCTTACAACAATTCAAACTTGGGTCTGGGTCCGTTTTTGAATTATTACTAAGGCTATTCCAAAATTTTGGTCCGACAAATGTAAATATGGACTGAGTAAATATAGTCCTGGTTAAAGGCAAATGAAATTCATTACAATGAAAAAATAATAAAACGTCAAAGACACATTGCAAATTGCAATGTTACAACATATTGTATGACAAATATTATCAATATGTGTCTTCCACGAAAGTTTATTATCAATTGTCAATCCTAGAAACTTAGTTGATAAAACTACATCTCTAAAAGTATCATCTATACTAGGAAGACTATTCAAAGAGTTACTAAACAACATACACTTGGTTTTGAGAAGGTTCAAAGACAATTTGTTTGATCACATGTTGATCTTATCCAATAAAGCAACTTTTTTTCAGTTCTGAATTTAAGGTATCCACCAAAATGTGGGGATACGAATGCGAAAAAAAAGCAAACATTTGAATCATCTGCAAACAACAAAAGAGATAAAACATGAGAAACATTTATCATATCGTTTATATACGTTATAAACAAAAAGAGGTCAACAATACTCTCGCTAATATTCTTTAAAATAATATTATCAATAATATCAGGTCCAGAACTTTTTTTTTTATTTTCAAAATTCATAATAATCTCGTTTATTTCTAAACTAGCGACAGGATCGAAGAAAAATGACTTAGAATTGGGAATGCAAGAAATTCATGGAATAATACAGTCACTGTCAACAAAGATCGTGATAGTAATTATAACTTTCGGGGGACGGGGAGCCTCGGAGAAAATTGTGCTACTGAAGTCACCGAAGGCACATAGTTTATATAGAACTTCGAACAATCACGACAATGGCCTGGTATATCCCTCCCAATTACGCGAAGCGTAGACGCCGTGCGTTTGATAGAAAACCGTATAGGCCGACTCGGACGTGATGTCTAATGCACTAAAATAAGCGCTTGTAACAAGAGTGGGAGCCCGTGCCCTTAGCAAATATTGCCATGACCGCGGGATACATATAATACATGTACATATTTTACTTCTTCCCTAGGGAAATAGTTGGACTAGGATTTTCATGGTGGAAATATATTTTGCCACTTTCAATGCCCTCGACCAATTAGAGAACTAATTTGTGAGGGATATAAACATCAGATATCTTAGAATCAGAAGAGGTTTCTAACGTCATTATATCATTATTCACTGCCTACAGACAGATCTTTTATGCCAATGACAGAGTTAAAGTTAATCGACATGACCTTTCTCGGTAAGTTTTAATAGTCAAAAGTGATATACGTCATTACCTGATGGATTACCCATCTGGAACGTTCCTCCAGCCGGCTTTTGCGCATCTTGGATGTTACCCGATGGGTTGTCTGGTTGAGAGCCACCAACCAGGGTTGAGTCAAGTGGAAACGGAGAAGTATAAAGACATCATTTATTCTATAAGTGCGACACGCCCTTTACCTCGGCGTGTAATTTCACTTACGGCAAACAGATCCTCCTTTGATATCTTGAATATATAGGAAATGACATATTTGAATCGTAATCTTCTATGCCTTATCCATCTTAACCTAGTTGATCATCACTCCTAAATGATACTATTATTGATATTTTGGCAAACAACTGTATATGCAAAGATAATTATTTTCATTAAAAAAAAACATTCTATTACGTCATAATCGTGTAATCGTGTTTAGTGTAGGAGCATCAAACAGCTGAACGATTCAAAGTCTTTGTTTCGAAAACGGGTTTGAAGGAAACGGGTCTTAGAAGGTAGAAATGGCGCCGGTATCATACGCCACAAATCATTTTCTTTTGTAACCGACAGGTGTTCTACAATGGGCACCATGTAGGTTGCGCTCATTGGATTTGCCGACAAAAGGTGGTGAAGCATGGGACGACATGGATTCTGTCCCGACCCGGTTCCATCCATCCGTCGCTTGCTATGTTGATGGAGACCCATACCAGCCATCAGGTCCCAACCCCGCCGGGTAATAGCTCTTCCTTTTTGCATGGCGTCTCTGCCTAAGAAATGACGGCTAAGGTATTCCTGGTGTTATAGCTGGTGAAATACTACAGAACCCTTCACGAGTCTATTTTAAGTCCACGGAAAAAACCAATGTTTGTATCGAGTATTCTTCACCTCAATCTAGAAAGGGAAAATGGTAACCGTGTTATCCTGGCAAAACCTTGTGCGTATGTTAATGACATTATGTTTGCAATTTGATCAAGTATTATTTATAATATGAACACTCCTTTGGTGATTAGGACTGGAACTATTAGATGATAATATACAACAGACATAGCTAAAACTCGAGGTTTATTTTTTTTTTCTATGTCATGTAGTGGATGGATATAACTTGTTTGGACCAGTTTCTGCTTCGCTTTTTTAACATGCTTACCATCTGCAAGCTTGTACGAGGTATAAAATAACAGAATTCCTAATTCATGCGAATAAACATGTATAGTTGGAATTCTATTGATAATAACAAAGTATATTAGAAAAAGTGTCCCGCGTCGAAACCGGCATTAAATTGATGATATCATAGTCTTTGGTTTACATGGGGATTTAGATTTTACCTATTTCTGCGAGATAATGAGAAACCACTTTTATGAAATTTAGAGCATATAATTCTAAGAGGAATTAAAAGTTTGATATTTGTCATCAGAACCATAATATAGGCCTACTTAAAATTTTTCGAGGCAGAATACGGTGTGTTTTCTTTTTTAGTCATCAGGTAATTTGGAAAAAGTATCTACTTATATCATATAAATCTTTTTGAAAATACAACAGCGTTCATTACCTGGTCGTTGGCGTGGTGGACGGGTGGAAGGTTCTTCCCCTCGGCCAACTGAAAATAGATGGAAGAAAGTGGCTAGTATGAACAGATAGGATGTAGCCATGAGGAAAGTGTTGGAGTTATGATTCTGAATACGAAAATTCCATTTGTCTATAAAAGTACAAACTAATCAGATTTACCTGATCTGGCATATATCGATGTAGATTTGGTTTATCCAGGTAGTACGCTAAAAGCGTGTAGATTAAATCTGTTCGACTGGACTTACTTGTGAAAATCAGAAAGAACCCAGTTCACCAGCCAGTCAGAGCTGAAGAAGTGACTCGGACGAGTTATGAAACTGTTCTCTCCATGATTTACACAAGAAGTCCAGTCGAACAGAATTTACACGCTTTCTGAATTGGCATACTTATATGAGCCGAAAAAGATTTCATATATTACATATTATATATATTCTTCCTCCGTGACAACAATACATAATATATATATATATATATATATATATATATATATATATATATATACGATATATGTATATATATTTCACACTTACTTGCTGGGGCGTTAGCTGGCTCAGTTTCCGGCTCTGACGAGGAAAACAACGCAAATGAAAAATTTGACTCAATTTAAATCAATGTTCATTTTTAAAACAGGATGTTATTTCCAACCAATCACAATTACAGTTGAACTAATCTTTTTTCTACCATTTATAGCAATGACAGAGTTAAACAGCAAGCTTTCTATATCCAAAATGCCCAAACTGTAGATACGTTTAAATCACCACCTAAAACTATTTATTAAAGCAATTGTATTTTTTTATATGAACATCAGTGTTGGTAATTATACTATGCAGTATTTCACTTGAAGTATGTTTTTTTTTTCGCATTAATGAGCTTAGAAACGCCAGTATTAAGTGTTATATTTGTGTGATTTACTATTATTATTATCATCATTATCAATAAAAATGCACTGAAATAGTATGATATTATCACATTGATTTCATTGTTCTAATCTCAGTTGGCTCTGCCTGTCCAACTGGAAATTCAAATACAAAGAGTATGAACGAATCAATTACAATGATGACAAAGCAAGCTTCGATGAGTGACTCGGTATCTCGTCTTTTCATGTCTTGAAAACTGGAAATAACATGCTAAAATTGTGTTGATCTATTCTTAAACTGATCTATCTTAAACTACATTAAAGAGAGAGTACAGCTTCGGTTGAGAGGGGGCTACAGTTTTGAAACATATTCTGACGATGATTTTTTGAGATGATAAGAAACCTCTTATGAAATATGAAAGAGTTTATAATTCTTAGAGAAATTCAAAGTTTATTTGATGAAAATTTCTTTTGAAGTGGCTGAGATATCCAAAACAAAGCAATCCTAATAAAAGGTGGGACCCATCTTTTAAGATCACTTTGTTTTACTTTGTTTTCTGATATCTCAGCCATTCCAGAACCTATATTCATCAAGTGAAATTTGAATTCCTCGTAGAATTGTACGCTCTTTGACATTTCATAAAGTCGTGCCTAAGTATCTTGGAAATAGTTAAAGGCTTAATGCTCACCTCAACCAATACTACACCATCCCTTTACGCTCAGATAACACTAGCAAAAGTTGACGACATTTTTTTTAGTTCCTCTTCGACCAGATGCACCACTTCCCTCTGGTTTCTCACATTTGATAACTTGATAAAGGTAAATGTCTTCCAAGATTTTTCCTTCTGTTTAATTACTATTACCAACCCCGAGCCTGTGCATCTCACATGATAAAAACACTAACAAAGATACTAAACACTCTCCATGAGGTAGGGTGTGGTGAGGGAGGGTATGGGTTGGAGAAGTTATAGTAAGATAAGGAGGGTTTTCCTTATATCACAGTCATTGAGACAAATATTGGAATTAGTCTTTGAGTAACATGATACAACGGTCATCGATGCTCATCATAATGTGACATAACCTTTCTCTTTCAATATTAGTTAAAAGCAAAATGAACCATTACTTGATAGGGGACCCATCGGGAACATTCCTCCAGTCGACTGATGACGAACTTGGATGGTACCCGAGAGATCTGGTTGAGAACCACCAGCTAGAGATAAGTCAAGTGGTAACAAAAATATATAGACATTAATTATTTTAGGAGCAGAACAGGCCCTTAACGTCATTATAATACAGTTACTTTCGACAAATGCTGATCTTCTACAGCCTCGAGGAATGCTGAAGAAGCAATGCTTGTAGGGTGCATTCCCCCAAACATAGTAAAACAATTTAATATCATTGTCATTGATCGTCTACTTTGTACATGAAACTAAATTTACAAAATGAATTACGCGAACTACAAACAAAATTCTAATTAGCCCTAGACAAGCACCCAGACAAATCCAAAAACTAAGTCGCTGTCATGCAGAAAATAGAACAGGAAAGAAAAGGCAGAGAGATGAAGAAGAACTGATAAGATGGTTGCAAAATGGAAAGAAAAAAATGTCGATTGTGAAGACAAAAAGTGATGAGTGAACGAAGCCGCTAAGCCATACGCTTAACATTAAAGAAAAATGAAAGTTAATATTTCAGTACTTCTAAATCATTGAGAATCAGCCAAATTTTATCCTATTTCAAGGTTGAATATGATATATATATATATATATATATATACATATATATATATATGTATATATACATATATATGTATATATATATACATATATATATATATAAGGATAACGTTCACATGAATTTTTATAATATCTAAGAAAAGATTCTTTAACTTGTACTTACAACAATTAAAACTTGGGTCCGTTTTTGAATTATTACTAAGGCTATTCCAAAATTTTGGTCCGACAAATGTAAATGTGGACTGAGTAAATATAGTCCTGGTCAAAGGCAAATGAAATTCATTAGAATGACGAGTTGGGTATCTGTGGAAGGAGTTGTTCTTCACAAACGTCCCAGTAAAAATGGGAGGTAATAAATTATTACTGAATTTACACATGAATTGACCAAGATGATAATTATAAAGATCAGTTACTTTTAAAATCTTATTTTCAAATAATAAAACGTCAAAGACACATTGCAAATTATACGAAGGGCTTTTTTTTTCTGGAGACCTCACAGTCTATCAAGATGCATTGAATGAGTGTTTCCCCAAGCTATGATACAGTAATTAAGATAAGGCAGGATCAAAGTTGAATATAACATAAGGAGGGTTGGAATGGGAAAATAATACTTAACTTTATTTATGACACCAATGTTGTAAGATATTTTATGACAAATATTATCAATATGTTTCTTCCACGAAGTTATCATCAATTTTCAATCCTAGAAACTTAGTTGATAAAACTACATCTCTAACAGTATCATCTAATACTATATCATTAGGAAGACTATTCAAAGAGTTACTAAACAACATACACTTGGTTTTGAGAAGGTTCAAAGAGAATTTGTTTGATCACATGTTGATCTTATCCAATAAAGCAAATTTTTTTTTTCAGGTCTGAATTTAAAGTATCCACCAAAATGTGGGGATCCCAATGCGAAAAAAAGAAAGAATACATTTGAATCATCTGCAAACAACAAAAGAGATAAAACATGAGAAACATTTATCATATCGTTTATATACGTTGTAAACAAAAAGAGGTCAACAATACTCTTACTAATATTCTTTAATATACTATTATCAATTACATCAGGTTCAGAACTTTGTTTATTTTCCAAATTCATAGTAATATCTTTTATCTCTAAACTAGTGAAAGGATTAAAGAAAAATGACTTAAAATTGGGTAATCCAAGAAATTCATGGAATAATACAGTCACTGTCGACAAAGATCGCGATAGCAATTATAACTTTCGGGGGAGGGGAGCCTCGGAGAAAATTGTGCTACTTAAGTCACCAAAGGTGCATAGTTTATCCCGACCTGAACATGGCCTGGTATATCTGTTTTATATCCCTCCCAATTACGCGAAGCGTAGACGCCGTGCGTTTGCTGGAAAACCGTTTAGGCCTACTCGGACGTGAGGTCTAATAATTGTCTAATGCATTAAATAAGCGCTTGTGACAAGAATGGGTGCCCGTGCCCTTAGCAAATATTGCCATGACAGCGGGATACATATAATACGTATTTTATTTCTTCCTTAGGGAAATAGTTGGACTAGGATTTTCATGGTGGAAATATATTTTGCCACTTTCAATGGACTCGACCAATTAGAGAACAAGAAATAATTTGTGAGGGATATTAACATCAGATATCTTAGAATCAGAAGAGGTTTCTAACCTCATTATTATTCACTGCCTACAGACAGATCTTTTATGCCAATGACAGAGTTGAAGTTAATCGACATGACCTTTCTCGGTAAGTTTTAATAGTCAAAAGTGATATACGTCATTACCTGATGGATTACCCATCTGGAACGTTCCTCCAGCCGGCTTTTGCGCATCTTGAATGTTACCCGATGGGTTGTCTGGTTGAGAGCCACCAACCAGGGTTGAGTCAAGTGGAAACGGAGAAGTATAAAGACATCATTTATTCTATAAGTGCAACACGCCCTTTACCTCGGCGTGTAATTTCACTTACGGCAAACAGATCCTCCTTTGATATCTTGAATATATAGGAAATGACATATTTGAATTGTAGTCTTCTATGCCTTAAAAATCCACACTATGTGGTTTTTTCTTGCAATTGCTTGCGGTTTCGAGAAGTCGCATGCGGTTCTCGACCGTTGCGCTCATTGGATTTGCCGACAAAAGGTGGTGAAGCATGGGACGACATGGATTCTGTCCCGACCCGCTTCCATCCATCCGTCGCTTGCTATGTTGATGGAGACCCATACCAGCCATCAGGTCCCATCCCCGCCGGGTAATAGCTCTTCCTTTTTGCATGGCGTCTCTGCCTAAGAAATGACGGCTAAGGTATTCCTGGTGTTATAGCTGGTGAAATACTACAGAACCCTTCACGAGTCTATTTTAAGTCCACGGAAAAAACCAATGTTTGTATCGAGTATTCTTCACCTTAAAGGGAAAATGGTAACCGTGTTATCCTGGCAAAACCTTGTGCGTATGTTAATGACATTATGTTTGCAATTTGATCAAGTATTATTTATAATATGAACACTCCTTTGGTGATTAGGACTGGAACTATTAGATGATAATATACAACAGACATAGCTAAAACTCGAGGTTTATTTTCTTTTATATGTCATGTAGTGGATGGATATAACTTGTTTGGACCAGTTTCTGCTTCGCTTTTTTAACATGCTTACCATCTGCAAGCTTGTAAGAGGTATAAAATAACAGAATTCCTAATTCATGCGAATAAACATGTATAGTTGGAATTCTATTGATAATAACAAAGTATATTAGAAAAAGTGTCCCGCGTCGAAACTGGCATTAAATTGATGATATCATAGTCTTCGGTTTACATGGGGATTTAGGTTTTACCTATTTCTGCGAGATAATGAGAAACCACTTTTATGAAATTTAGAGCATATAATTCTAAGAGGAATTAAAAGTTTGATATTTGTCATAAGAACCATAATATAGGCCTACTTAAAATTTTTCGAGGCAGAATACGGTGTGTTTTCTTTTTTAGTCATCAGGTAATTTGGAAAAAGTATCTACTTATATCATATAAATCTTTTTGAAAATACAACAGCGTTCATTACCTGGTCGTTGGCGTGGTGGACGGGTGGAAGGTTCTTCCCCTCGGCCAACTGAAAATAGATTGAAGAAAGTGGCTAGTATGAACAGATAGGATGTAGCCATGAGGAAAGTGTTGGAGTTATGATTCTGAATACGAAAATTCCATTTGTCTATAAAAGTACAAATTAATCAGATTTACCTGATCTGGCAGATATCGATGTAGATTTGGTTTATCCAGGTAGTACGCTAAAAGCGTGTAGATTAAATCTGTTCGACTGGACTTACTTGTGAAAATCAGAAAGAACCCAGTTCACCAGCCAGTCAGAGCTGAAGAAGTGACTCGGACGAGTTATGAAACTGTTCTCTCCATAATTTACACAAGAAGTCCAGTCGAACAGAATTTACACGCTTTCTGAATTGGCATACTTCTATGAGCCGAAAAAGATTTCATATATTCTTCCTCCGTGACAACAATACATAATATATATATATATATATATATATATATATATATATATATACATATATATATATATATATATATATATATATATATATATGTACGATATATGTATATATATTTCACACTTACTTGCTGGGGCATTAGCTGGCTCAGTTTCCGGCTCTGACGAGGAAAACAACGCAAATGAAAAATTTGACTCAATTTAAATCAATGTTCATTTTTAAAACAGGATGTTATTTCCAACCAATCACAATTAGAGTTGAACTAATCTTTTTTCTACCATTTTTAGCAATGACAGAGTTAAACAGCAAGCTTTCTATATCCAAAATGCCCAAACTGTAGATACGTTTAAATCACCACCTAAAACTATTTATTAAAGCAATTGTATTTTTTTATATGAACATCAGTGTTGGTAATTATACTATGCAGTATTTCACTTGAAGTATGTTTTTTTTTTCGCATTAATGAGCTTAGAAACTCCAGTATTAAGTGTTATATTTGTGTGATTTACTATTATTATTATCATCATTATCAATAAAAATGCACTGAAATAGTATGATATTATCACATTGATTTCATTGTTCTAATCTCAGTTGGCTCTGCCTGTCCAACTGGAAATTCAAATACAAAGAGTATGAACGAATCAATTACAATGATGATAAAGCAAGCTTCGATGAGTGACTCGGTATCTCGTCTTTTCATGTCTTGAAAACTGGAAATAACGTGCTCAAATTGTGTTGATCTATTCGGTATTCATCCTGTCCTCATTAATATCACCACCAATGCTTGATATATAAATGTAGGACATAAAAGACATATTGGATATTTCCTGGAAAATAATACATCTCTTCGTAATTTTGCAGCACATTATCTTAAACTACATTAAAGAGAGAGAGTACAGCTTCGGTTGAGAGGGGGCTACAGTTTTGCAACATATTCTGACGATGATTTTTTGAGATGATAAGAAACCTCTTATGAAATATGAAAGAGTTTATAATTCTTAGAGAAATTCAAAGTTTATTTGATGAAAATTTCTTTTGAAGTGGCTGAGATATCCAAAACAAAGCAATCCTAATAAAAGGTGGGACCCATCTTTTAAGATCACTTTGTTTTACTTTGTTTTTTGATATCTCAGCCATTCCAGAACCTATATTCATCAAGTGAAATTTGAATTCCTCGTAGAATTGTACGCTCTTTGACATTTCATAAAGTCGTGTCTAAGTATCTTGGAAATAGTTTAAGGCTTAATCCTCACCTCAACCAGTACTACACCATCCCTTTACGCTCAGATAACACTAGCAAAAGTTGACGACATTTTTTTTTAGTTCCTCTTCGACCAGATGCACCACTTCCCTCTGGTTTCTCACATTTGATAACTTGATAAAGGTAAATGTCTTCCCAGATTTTTCCTTCTGTTTAATTACTATTACCAACCCCGAGCCTGTGCATCTCACATGATAAAAACACTAACAAAGATACTAAACACTCTCCATGAGGTAGGGTGTGGTGAGGGAGGGTATGGGTCGGAGAAGTTATAGTAAGATAAGGAGGGTTTTCCTTATATCACAGTCATTGAGACAAATATTGGAATTAGTCTTTGAGTAACATGATAGAACGGTCATCGATGCTCATCATAATGTGACATAACCTTTCTCTTTCAATATTAGTTAAAAGCAAAATGAACCATTACTTGATAGGGGACCCATCGGGAACATTCCTCCAGTCGACTGATGACGAACTTGGATGGTACCCGAGAGATCTGGTTGAGAACCACCAGCTAGAGATAAGTCAAGTGGTAACAAAAATATATAGACATTAATTATTTTAGGAGCAGAACAGGCCCTTAACGTCATTATAATACAGTTACTTTCGACAAACGCTGATCTTCTACAGCCTCGAGGAATGCTGAAGAAGCAATGCTTGTAGGGTGCATTCCCCCAAACATAGTAAAACAATTTAATATCATTATCATTGATCGTCTACTTTGTACATGAAACTAAATTTACAAAATGAATTACGCGAACTACAAACAAAATTCTAATTAGCCCTAAACAAGCACCCAGACAAATCCAAACACTAAGTCACTGTCATGCAGAAAATAGAACAGGAAAGAAAAGGCAGAGAGATGAAGAAGAACTGATAACATGGTTGCAAAATGGAAAGAAAAAAAATGTCGATTGTGAAGACAAAAAGTGATGAATGAACAAAGCCGCTAAGCCATACGCTTAACATTAAAGAAAAATGAAAGTTAATATTTCAGTACTTCTAAATCATTGAGAATCAGCCAAATTTTATCCTATTTCAAGGTTGAATATGAAATATATATATACATATATATATATATATATATGTGTATATATATATATGTATGTATATATATATATATAAGGATAACGTTCACATGAATTTTTATAATATCTAAGAAAAGATTCTTTAACTTGTACTTACAACAATTCAAACTTGGGTCTGTTTTTGAATTATTACTAAGGCTATTCCAAAATTTTGGTCCGACAAATGTAAATGTGGACAGAGTAAATAAAGTCCTGGTTAAAGGCAAATGAAATTCATTAGAATGACGAGTTGGGTATCTGTGGAAGGAGTTGTTCTTCACAAACGTCCCAGTAAAAATGGGAGGTAATAAATTATTACTGAATTTACACATGAATTGACCAAGATGATAATTATAGAGATCAGTTACTTTTAAAATCTTATTTTCAAAAAATAAAACGTCAAAGACACATTGCAAATTATACGAAGGGCTTTTTTTTTTTCTGGAGACCTCACAGTCTATCAAGATGCATTGAATGAGTGTTTCCCCAAGCTATGATACAGTAATTAAGATAAGGCAGAATCAAAGTTGAATATAACATAAGGAGGGTTGGAATGGGAAAATAATACTTAACTTTATTTATGACACCAATGTTGTAAGATATTATATGACAAATATTATCAATATGTTTCTTCCACGAAAGTTTATTATCAATTGTCAATCCTAGAAACTTAGTTGATAAAACTACATCTCTAACAGTATCATCTAATACTATATCATTAGGAAGACTATTCAAAGAGTTACTAAACAACATACACTTGGTTTTGAGAAGGTTCAAAGAGAATTTGTTTGATCACATGTTGATCTTATCCAATAAAGCAATTTTTTTTTTTTCAGGTCTGAATTTAAAGTATCCACCAAAATGTGGGGATCCCAATGCGAAAAAAAGAAAGAATATATTTGAATCATCTGCAAACAACAAAAGAGATAAAACATGAGAAACATTTATCATATCGTTTATATACGTTGTAAACAAAAAGAGGTCAACAATACTCTCACTAATATTCTTTAAAATACTATTATCAATTACATCAGGTTCAGAACTTTGTTTATTTTCCAAATTCATAATAATATCTTTTATCTCTAAACTAGTGAAAGGATTAAAGAAAAATGACTTAAAATTGGGTAATCCAAGAAATTCATGGAATAATACAGTCACTGTCGACAAAGATCGCGATAGCAATTATAACTTTCGGGGGAGGGGAGCCTCGGAGAAAATTGTGCTACTTAAGTCACCAAAGGTGCATAGTTTATCCCGACCTGAACAATGGCCTGGTATATCTGTTTTATATCCCTCCCAATTACGCGAAGCGTAGACGCCGTGCGTTTGCTGGAAAACCGTTTAGGCCTACTCGGACGTGATGTCTAATAATTGTCTAATGCATTAAATAAGCGCTTGTGACAAGAATGGGTGCCCGTGCCCATAGCAAATATTGCCATGACAGCGGGATACATAATTATAATACATATTTTATTTCTTCCTTAGGGAAATAGTTGGACTAGGATTTTCATGGTGGAAATATATTTTGCCACTTTCAATGGCCTCAACCAATTAGAGAAAAGAAATAATTTGTGAGGGATATAAACATCAGATATCTTAGAATCAGAAGAGGTTTCTAACCTCATTATATCATTATTCACTGCCTACAGACAGATCTTTTATGCCAATGACAGAGTTAAAGTTAATCGACATGACCTTTCTCGGTAAGTTTTAATAGTCAAAAGTGATATACGTCATTACCTGATGGATTACCCATCTGGAACGTTCCTCCAGCCGGCTTTTGCGCATCTTGGATGTTACCCGATGGGTTGTCTGGTTGAGAGCCACCAACCAGGGTTGAATCAAGTGGAAACGGAGAAGTATAAAGACATCATTTATTCTATAAGTGCGACACGCCCTTTACCTCGGCGTGTAATTTCACTTACGGCAAACAGATCCTCCTTTGATATCTTGAATATATAGGAAATGACATATTTGAATTGTAGTCTTCTATGCCTTAAAAATCCACACTATGTGGTTTTTTCTTGCGACTGCTTGCGGTTTCGAGAAGTCGCATGCGGTTCTCGACCGTTGCGCTCATTGGATTTGCCGACAAAAGGTGGTGAAGCATGGGACGACATGGATTCTGTCCCGACCCGGTTCCATCCATCCGTCGCTTGCTATGTTGATGGAGATCCATATCAACCATCAGGTCCCAACCCCGCCGGGTAATACAAAGGCTAGCTCTTCCTTTTTGCATGGCGTCTCTGCCTAAAAGATAACGGCTAAGGCATTCTTATATAGCTTGTGAAATGCTGCAGAACCCTTCACGAGTCTGTTTTAAGCCCACGGAAAAAACCAAAGTTGGCATCGAGTATTCTTGACCTCAGTCCAAAAAAAAAAAAAAAAAAAAAAAAAAAGAAGAAAAAGAAAAAGAAAAAAGGCAAAATGGTAGTCGTATTATCTTGGCACAACCTCGTGCGTTTGTTGTATGATGTTTGCAATTCGATCAAGTTCATGTGGTTGACTGTATTTTTTCTATGTCATGTCGTGGATGGATATGAATTGTTTTGACCAATTTCCGATTTACTTTTTTTATTATGCTTACCCGCTGTAAGCTTGTAAGAAGTATAAAATAAAATAATATCTCAAAGAAAAAAAAAGCAGTTTACTTGGCCCACTACACTTTATGATTTATATCAATTATTTTCATAGATATTCGAAATTATTATTGTTTATCCTGTTTGGAGATGATTTTAATCTTTTTTTTTTTTCGCCCACCCTGATCCTAATACTCTCCTACGTACCCTGAACTCAGAATTAAAAGAAGTTTCACATTGGATTAAGGCTAATAAACTTTCCCTTGATATTGCTAAATCTAAATTTATGATTATCAGTAATTCAATTGAAATACTGCCTATGGACATATTTTTTGATAATATTTCTCCTGAGCAAGTCAATAGTATAAAGTTTCTTGGTATTTGTGTGGATAATAAACTTACATGGAAAGACAATGTTAGTGTTCTCTGTAAAACAATCTCCTGCAATATAGGTGTAATAAATAGACTGAAAGATTTTTTACCATCTTCCACATTAACTATGCTTTACTTCAGTTTTATTTTACCGTATTAGAACAATGGAATTTTAGTGTGGGGCAACACGCATCAATTTCTTTTGGAAAAAATTTATCATTGCCAAAAAAAAAAAGTCATTGAGAGTGATTTTCAACTTAAATCCGCGTGTTCACACTGAGATCTTGATTTGTGATAACAAATTATTAAGGATAAATGATTTATATTTGTTTCAGTTGGGTCAATTTATGTTTAAATACAATAATAAAAATTTACCACAAATATTTGATCAAATCTTTCGTCGCAATGATGCAGTACACAATTATCCTACTCAACGTTCCAGTGATTTACCATTACTACGAACAATTTTCGCTCAAAATACATTCGTTTTACCGGCCCGAGGTTCTGGAACAACCTTGACAACACTCTAAAAGATATTCTGATTTTTCCTTCCTTTAAATCAAAACTGAAAAAAAAAATTGTCATCTTCACAAAAACAAACAAAGACATTAAAAGTCATCTTTGTTATTTTCACGAAAATAAACAAAGAAATAAATAAATGATAAGTATTTTTTAAATTACTAAGAGTTTGTGTTTTATTATAAGCCAAATTTGTATAGAATTTTAAGTTCTTACTCATGCCTTGGTGACCTTTCCAAATAACTGAATTGTAGACACATGTTTTTGTTTATCTCCCTTTCTTTGTTATCTTTAGTTTGTTTTCCTGCCTGTTCCGTCCCTGCTTTCGTTCTTGTCCTTGTCATAGTCTTTTTTTTCTGTTTGTTTCGCCTGACGTCATGAGATCAAAATTTTCATACATGGAGTCCTTGACGGATCTTGAGAGTAATTCACAAATTTACAAGCTATGCTTTTCTTGTGAATTCCTCTTTTCCATATAGAGTTACAAAATAAGATTGTATTGCTTATACTAGTCTTGTTTATTTAACTAAAAACCAAAGTTGATATCATCATAATAATTATTGTATCCATGTTTTGTTGAAACTTATGTGATTCAAAGTTCCTTAAAATATTATGTATACTCATGTAAGCGTTATGTATATTGCTTTGTATTACTTTATATGGAAATAAAATCATTTATATTGAATTAAATTGAAATAACAGAATTCCTAAATCATGCGAATAACTATGAAGTAAAATTGGAATTCTATTGATATTAACAAAGTATAAGATAAAAAGTGTCCCACGTCGAAACTGGCATGATATCATAGTCTTTGGTTTACATGGGGATTTAGGCAATAAGTTTTTCGCGAGATAATGAGAAACCACTTACTAGTATATGAATTTTAGAGCATATAATTCTAAGAGGAATTTAAAGTTAAATATTTGTCATCAGAACCATAATGTAGGCTTACTCATAATTTCTTGAGGCAGAATACGGTGTGTCTTTCTTTTTTTTTTTATTCATCACGTAATTTGGAAAAAGTACCTACTTATATCATTTAAATCAGTTTGAAAATACAACGGCGTTCATTACCTGGTCGTTGGCGTGGTGGACGGGTGGAAGGTTGTTCCCCTTGGCCAACTGAAAATAGATTAAAGAAAGTGGCGAGTATTAACAGATCGGATGTAGCCAAGGAAAAAGTGTAGGAGTTATGATACATAATATGAACTCTCCTTTGGTGATTAGGACTGTATTCATAACTAAAACCCGCGATTGATTTTTTCCTATGCCATATAGTGGATGGATATAAATTGTTTGGACCAGTTTCCGCTTCGCTTTTTTTTTCTCTTCCTACAATCTGTAAGCTTCTACGAGGAATAAAATAACAGAATTTCTAAATCATGCGAATAACCATAATTTATATGATGTATAATTGGAATTCTATTGGTAATAACAAAGTATAAGGTAAAAAGTGTTTAAACTGACGTTAAAGCGTTTAAACTGACGTTAAAGGAATAGAGATTTATGTTTTAAGTTTTTTGCGAGATAATGCGAAACCACTTTTATGAATTGAAGAGCATATAATTGTAAGAGGAATTAAAATTTTCGAGGCAGAAAAAAAGTGTTTTTATTTTTAAGTCATCACGTAGGCCTAATTTGGAAAAAGTATCTACTTATATCATTAAAATCTTTTTGAAAATACAACGGCGTTCATTACCTGGTCGTTGGCGTGGTGGACGGGTGGAAGGTTCTTCCCCTTGGCCAACTGAAAATAGATTGAAGAAAGCAACGGTGAGAAATGTGTAGGAGTTATGATACTGAATACGAAAATTTTATTTGTCTATAAAATTACAAAATAAACAGATCTATCTGATCTGGCATGTATCATTTCGTATATCCAGTTAGTATACTGAAAGCGTGTAAATGGAATATGTTCGACTGGACTAACTTGTGAAAATCAGAGAGAACCCAGTTCATCAGTCGGTCAGAGCTGAAGAAGTGACTCGGACGAGTCACTAAACTGTTCTCTCCATGATTCACATAGGTAAGTCCAGTCGAACAGATTTAATTTACACGCTTTCTGATCCTGCATACTTGTAGTTTGTCCAGTAAGTATCTCGAAGAATGTTTTTGTATGCCATTTGTCTCACTTTGATGAACATGATGGAGTTATTCATGATTTGTTAAGCCTGCCTAACATTGAATTACGAATTGAACAGTGTTTCTCATTTTAATCTAGATACAATTTGAATATAATGTTCATGTTATATATATATATATATATATATATGTATATATATATATATATATATATATATATATATATATATATACATATATATACAAATATGCGTAGAACTATTTATGAATACATTTATAATCATGGTATTTCGTCGTCATTATTCTTTTATGAAATAAACTAGATTCTCAGGAGAATATTGCTTGAAATTAGTGCAGAGTTTCATTTAAGAGGAATGTCTTGATAAATCCCAAGCCATTTCGTTGTCCTATCCATGGAATCTGCACTAACACCATTTTGATATTGCTCAGATATCCATGGTCGTGTATTAGACGCGCAGGCGGGATACCATTTTATTTTGATCACGTGGGCCGAAAATAATTTCGTCTCATATGTACTGTATATTCACACTTACTTGCTGGGGCATCAAATTTAGATGGCTCCGGTTCCGGCTCTGACGACGAAAGCAAAGCAACGCAAATAAAGAATCATCGAAAATTGGAAAATATCATAAAGTCTGTAGGTTGTTAGACAACAGAAACAAAGGGGTGCTCTTCTCGAATTGACGAAGCAGGAAACAACGCAGTTTATCATCTACGAGTATCACGTGACTAGAAAAAAAAATTGTCTTGGTGTCATAGTTAAACTTTGTGATACATTATATGAAATAAAACACGTACAACATCGGGAGTGTCTTCAGCACAACTCCACGCATTCCAACCACACTCAAGTACGTTATTTGTGTAATGACATACACAACACACAAATATTCTAAACCACACAGACAGATATATTTATGCGAATCAGGTCAGTTTACAAAAGGAATTTTGCCATCGGAAAGCAATTATTATCGAGCTAACGAAGAAATGAAAAGGGGAGTCGGATATCAGAATAAAGAGGCATACATGAACGAAAGGTTCTACCCTCGTCACCTGGGTATCAAAGACGAAAATAGTTGTGTGACGACACACGGAGATACTCATTGTATAATAATTTGCGCTGCTAAACTTTGTAAGATTACGATACAGTAATCATTTTCATAATGGCTACCATGAAGGAAATTAAACTTCTTATATCATAACCAAGGTCAACCACGCTACGCAGTAATGACAACGATGTTCTTAAGGGAGACCTCCTGATGATTTTCACATTTTTACATTTGAACAACGATAAATTACTTATATTATACTGAGTACAGAATTTCAAAATTTATAGTGATTGCGATGAGGAATAAGAATGTTTTCAAAATTTATAACAAATTGCAATGAACAATGATGATGATATGGCAGCCTCATCACCATAAGAATGCGTGAGTTGGGGCTCAAGGAAACAGAACAAAAGAAGAAGGTATACATACATTCTACACATGTGAACTTGTCAATCAAGCGGTATTGTAATGGGATCAACACTGCTACATTTTTTTTTTTTTAAATAGGTGAGGCTCCTATGCCATCAATACTGTTCAGTGTAATTTGTTTAAGATTTTTCAGAGTATTGGTTTCTCTGCTCAAAGACCACAATAAATTCCACAAATATATACATGGAACTGTCGATTACACGATGTGAAAATATGAAAATCGTCTGGAATGCCCTTTTAACAAAGTGATTGGGTAAAGTGAACTCACCTGGTGCCTGGTCGACTTCCTTGGGTGGATTATATGTTTCGCCGCTTATGGGATCTTTGACAGAAACGGAAATCATTATAAGTCAATTCTAATCATTTTTTTTTTTATTCTCTGTCCTTTGTGAACAATTTATTTGGTGTTAATTATGTCATTCGCGTATTGCGCCGACGTGCCCAATTTACATGTACAAGAAGTTATTATATATATATATATATGAAATACCAAAACATTGGCCAAAAATAATGACGACACCCCGACAGGAGTTAGCCATATAAATATATATATAAATAAATAAATATATATATATATATATATATATATATATATATATATAATATGGCTTCTAAGATAACACTAACCATAACAGTAGAAAGAAATGATAGTCATGTGGTCTTGATATCCAAACGGTAGCCTGTTTTGTGTGAGCATTTTTTTTTTCTTCCGTTACTATTCATACATCACCCTTGGATTCCATTGTCACGTGTATTTAGGCCTATACAATGCGCAAGTTCGTATAGTTCAACTTGGCGCATGAGCCGAAAAGGGTTATTTGTCATAACAGGCATGATACTTTTTAAATTCGCTGGGATAATCATCTGTAATGCCATGATTTTATATATATATATATATATAATGTATAATCAAAAAGGCCCTGCGTTTAAAGGGGAAGGCTAGTAACTGATCAGTGGGAATCAATGGGAATGCTGGGAGATGATTGTTCCAATCCTTATGGGATTCATTCAAGAGTTCATTGTATATCTATTGTTGTGTGAATATGATTTGCTTCAGAACGGTCTCATATTCAAGTAATGTGCAGATTAATGCACCGTCACTGACCAGGGACGCTAACCTGGAAGCATTAAACTGCACATTACTTGAAAATGAGACCATTCTGAAGCAAATCATTTTCACACAACAATAGATATACAATGAACTCTTGAATGAATCCCATAAGGATTGGAACAATCATCTTCCAGCATTTCCACTGATTCCCACTGATCAGTTACTAGCCTTCCCTTTTAAGTCTTATGAACACCAGTACATCTATATAGTATCAGACAGCAACACTAGGGCTCACTAGACACGGGTGTGCTGGAGCCTATAGTCCTGTATTTGACAATATTTATAGGCAAAAAAAAAAAGATTATTTCCTCAGCCAATGTCAGCTGGATGTGCTGCTATTTTTGTCCTAAATACAGAAGTCATTGTGTTATGTGCCGTGATGAAATTTGGCACATTTTCCTCAGAAACTTTAAAACTCTTCTAACAATTGCTGTAATTATAATGCATGACCATTGTACATACCTATTACATTTCCCAGTATTTTTTTTTTCTAAATTGATGATTAGATTGTGTTGACTGTACGACTGAAAATGTTTGAGATTATTTCAATCAAAAAAAAATCCTTACATAGGCAGTAATCTTTTCTTTCTTTTTTTATGAAAAAAAAATCTTGGAATGCTTCGCTGGTTTATGTTACTTGATCATTATAACACTTACCTTTATTTGGCACAGCTGTGAATTAAGGACAAAAGATGAAGAAAATATAATGATTACATTTTCGTTAAGAAATTCGAACAAATTTTATATAAGCTTTCGTAGCGAATAAGAAAAACACGACCAAGATGGGCAATGAACTCTCATTCAGAAAAAAAAAAACCCAACAACAACTTAACTGGGTCGACACGTGGACATTATTTTTTTATAAAGCGGAAAATAAAAGAGCGCCATCTATACAGATGTTAGCATGCTAGTTTTGCTGTTAAATACTAAAGATGGCTGGGTCGGAAGCTGACGCCTTATAACTTTGCTTGCCTCTGCACAATTGCGAACAATTTTTAGCTAAACTTATAAAGCTCACTATACATATCGCCCGGTGATAGTTTAGGGGAGTGTGCTGCCACAAAACCTCCATCCAGTTCTTATGATTAGAAACAAATAGAAGAGGAAGAAAATATGTATGTTCCTGAGCTTATTTAAAAGCTGTGGGTAATACTGTCTTCATCACATTACAGATAGCATTTCCTTTCATTCAAATTTTCATTTTCAGTAAGTTTTATTTCTCCAGTTGTATAGAACAAAAATAAGTATGACATTTGTGTACTTTGAATGAGCGCTAGCATGACGTTATTGGGGATTGAATAACAGATTACCATTATGGTGATATACATTATCATCTGTATCAGGTATTGACTTACGCTGTGGATGAACTGGTTTGCATTCGTATTGGAAACTCAGGTACTTATTGGTCTGGCTACATTTGTCCATAAACTGTGTGGTGTTCATCTGACAAGTTTGCTTTCCTCGGCACCCTATGCAAACCTAAATACACACAGTATGAAGAGAGACGAAACCGTTATATCATCTGCTATCATTGTGAACTCTTGGAGTAATCTTCTTTGCGTACCAAAATTACCAAATCGCTTGTCATGAAGAGTTGTATCGCAAAATAAATAAACTCCATTCTTGTTATAGAAAACCAAAACCCAAAGAGAAATGTGGATTGATGGAAAGCAGCAACATTCAGTGAAAGTTTGAGGAAAATCGGACAATCGATGCAAAAGTTATGAATTTTTAAAGTTTTGGTGTTGAAACCGCTGGATGAGGAGACTACTTGAATTTATGGCATCGTGTGTGGACGACAATTCTTAAGAAAAAGAGAAAGTTCAACATTCTTTCACTTTTCTAGCATAATGAAAGAGCACTTGACTAACCGCTTTCAGAAAGCAGGGAGAATATTGACTATCCTTAAGATAATGTCAGTATCAAGTTGATGGAATGTGTAATTTTCATGAAAAATGAATTTTTGTGGAATTCCTTTTCTTTATATTTTTGTCCACACATGACGTCATAACCTATAGTGTAAGTTGCCCCTTTAATCTGCGGGCATTCTACGAGCACAATACGGGTGTTTTTCTGGCAAGAACGGTGTTCCGAGTGAGTCGTGGGGGTTTGCTCGCAGAGGTACACGCAGAACACCAGTAGGAGACCCTTGGCCGGGAGCACCTTGCAGTCAACTCCAACGCAGGTACTTCTCAGTACCCGTAAGTCGCTCGTAACAGAAAACGGATCGGTTTCAAAGCTCTCACGCAGGTCACACGTAATACACGCAAGTAGAAGGTAAGTAGCACGCGTGTAGCAGGTAAGAAACAAGTGCAAAACTCGCAAACATTCTTGTCCGCCCGCGGAAAATTCTCTGCGTGCTGGAAAATCCCTCCTCGCAACAAGCCCGCGTAGCTTGCCCGGAAAGGTGTGACACGGATTCCTTCGCTGAGATGTCAGCCCTCACAAGCCACCCACGCACCTGACACGCAGGTTACAGGGAATGCACGCAAGTAGAACGTAAGTAGCGTGAGTCCAGCCCGGAAAGGTGGAACAGGGCCTAAACTTGGCTGCGGGTAAATAGGTTATGTGTGCGCTACATGTGTGATACACATGCTAGGCACGAATGTTAGGTACTGTCATGTGCGGGCCATTTGCGGGATCTCCGGGTAGCAAAAAACTCCCTGCAAGTCACACGCGAGGCTTGCCCGGAAAAGTGTGACAGGGCCTTTACACATGATTTTGTGAAAATGAAGAACTTGCCTTTCGAAATGTCGGGCGATACCGACAATTGAGGTCGTCAAGGTATTTCCCGTCGCTGCAGATGTCGGTTCCCATCCGGCCGAAATTCGCTTCCAACGGATGGATGACCTCGCCCTCTGGACACGTGGCCTCCAGCATACCTGGCGCACAGACGTATTGAATCCTCAGTTTGTCCGGATCATAATCTGAAGGTAAAATCAAAGTGGAATGCAGTAAGGAATCATGAAAGAAACAGCAAGACAAAATATTAATAACTATAGTGGTTAAAACAACAGCGACAACGACAACAAATACTAACATTTTATGAAACATTACTGGTGATGGACTTCCAACATAAAATCAAACACCTCTTCTTATCTCATTGTCCCCATAAATATCTAGACATTAATCGTGGAGTCACTGCATAACAACAACAGCAACAAACAACACGTATCACGTTTTCCTTGTTTCACTCAAACGACCTCGAATACGCATGCGCATTCTCGGTGATCACGAAATCGCATCATGTGAATGTGCGAGTCCAATATCATTCCCGTAAGAAAAAAAAAAAAACAACAACCCTGTGTTTTATGAAAGAAATGAAGCCATTACTTTTTTACTTTTGTTTTAAGATTGCGGAGTGTCACAGCTGGAAAGAGGTCATTGTCACGATGCATACAATGATCTAGTGCACATGATCATGTATCTGGGAAAGTCTCACATTTCATAAGGTCTGCTAAACTGACCATTTTATAGAGCCTCTTTAGAAAGCATTTTGTTTTTATTTGCATCTGAGACCATCCCCACTGATAAATGAGATCCGAGAGGTAAAGATTAATGTGAATAGTATAATGATTTATTCCATGCATTCTCTGTACAGGGGAAAGTGAACACATAACCAAAGCAGAGATTTGTAGGTCTGTAAATCACCCATATCTTTCACCCTAGCTTTTTTTTAATGCGCCTGGACAGCACGTTTCGTTGGCCATCATTAGGAAGCTTTAGATTTGCAACGCGAACGTTAAGACAACGGTTGCGTTGGCTGTTCTCCTCTCTTCCTGCGTCGTGTTGGAAAGTAGCCTTAGATTTCGCGCAGACGCAGCCTTAACAAAGGAAAGTCGCGCGCCCCCATGTTGTTCGTCCTTGTGGCATCAAGTAGCTCTCTGCGTCGTGAATTTGAGCGGACGCTAAAGTGACACAGACCCGTCGTGATAACTCACGAAGACGCGACATCGAATTCTATATGAAGTCTTGCGCGTGTGCAGAGCAGTTTTTCCCTCTTAACGCCCGCGTCTCAAATATGAAGCTCCCTATTCTATAAGCGAAAATTACAACTGAAACCCTTTCATGCGATTGCCTTGTCCAACCACGGGAATATGACCACTGAGGTATATCGTGAGAGTTGTAAGAGATGTTGGACAGTATTATTGTCCAAACACTCTTAATGGACATAATTATGTACAATATAATGGTAGATAGTTCCTACCGACAACGTACTTACATAATGTGGGGTGGGGGGAGGGGTAACGGGCTTTATTTTGCAAAGCAGGAGTAGTATAGACTTACTTCTGAATTCGCACTTTGGCTCGTGTTCCATGCACTTGTACATGACTTGGAGATATTTGTGAATATTCGGACATGGGTCCCTGTCGCCGAAAGTCGAAGGCACGACCGGTAGCTTGCAAGAGTGCTGTCCCTGGCAGTGGTGTGCAGTGTAGAACCACGACAAATCGGCTTTGCAGTATGGCCTTTACAGTGATGATGACAACAAAATTTGCTTCTTCTTATATTGAGATGATTAATCCATTTTCACACCCTGTGGTTATAATACTCCTTCAAACAAGCACCACGACCAAATTTATTCTATCAATATGGATGTAGGCTTACATGAAATCGAGTTCTAGATGAAAATAATGAAAGTTCGAGATCTCACTTTGGGACATAAAATACAGCTCCTGTGATAGATCTCTTACATGCCCGCATTAAAGATTTAATGCGATCGTGAAATCATTCAGAACTGTCACTGCCAATTAGTTGTCATGGCGGCTTTCAACGGGTGCACGGCACGAGACCGACAGCCCACTAGTTATACAACCCTCTGGTTCGACACTAGTAAGTGAACAAAGCCCACGAGTTCAACATCAAGTAAAATAGGCCTACGAGTTCGACACTAGTCAAATTTTAAAGCCCTTGGAGTTCGACACTACGCAAAAAAGAGGCTCATGAGTTCGACACTACGCAAAAAAAGAGTCTCATGAGACCGACACTACGCAAAAAGAGGCTCATTAGATCGACACTACACAAACGAAGCCCAGGGCCCTGTTTTATAAAGCTGTTCGTAAAGTTACGAACGACTTACAAGCGACTGGTGATCAGTTCTTGTGCTGAATTATGGAAATTCTGTTAAGAATAGCACATCAGAACTGATCACCAGTCGCTCGTAAGTTGTTCGTAACTTTACAAACAGCTTTATGAAACACCCCAAGGAGACCAACAGGATGAACAGCACCATCTATAAACCAATGAAGAGTGCGTAATTGTACAGGGTGTCCAGATAAAAGGAAGAAAAGAGTGAGAGGAAGGGGAGTTTGTTTGTTTGTTTGTTTGCACATTTCCATCTGTGAAGATGGCTGGATAGCTCATATTCAGCTATGTTAAGCTGGTCTTCCATGGGGCCCAGTTGCATGTGAGGTGGGACCACTTCACCGGGTTAAACACCCTGCTCTTTGCGATGAATGAATGAAGCGGGATCTTTTACGTGCATGAGTTGTGACTCTCTCATACACGGGACCTCCATTTTATGTCCTATCCGAGGGACAGAGTGTTTTGCCTCTTGCTAGAGGGGAAGGTAATGCTTACACACAACATTGCTCAGTCAAAGCTCGGGTTCGAACCCGGGCCCATAGGATCGTGATCGAGGCAGACGCGTTACCGACTGAGCCAACTCACCGCCCCATACACACACACAGTTGCTAGGGTGTTACCGCGTCAGTTGCCCTCCCTCACCCCATGGAAATTTCAAGACCTTTATTTGTGTGTCCATGTAGAAGTGTTCGTACAAAAAAAAAATGATAAAGTTCACAAAAAAATGTGCACCAAATTTTTCCACTTCACTTCCAGAAATGCTAAACCACGGCCTTTGCGTGTTTACTCGCTCCTCGACCTTCGTAAGTATTCTTCCCCCCCCCAAAAAAAGGACAAACAAACAAACAAACAAAACTGTGTAAGGCCATGATTGAAGAAAATGTGACTGCTTTTAATATCAAAATACTTTGATATTGCCTTTTTACAGTAATTTATGGTGTATAAGTTTATAAGAGTTCTTTATGAAATAACTTCGCCTTCCATTTTTAGTATCTTAGGAAGTAGAGGAATTTATCCCCGAAGCCGTCCTGTCCTTTCCTGCAGAATATCCACTTACTCAAGAAAAAAAAATGATGGGCATATTCAGGCCAGCCTACTAAAAAAAAAGTCCAGTTCTGAAATAAAGTTTAAAAGAAAAAATTCACAAAATGGTCAATGTTGAAGCGTATACCTACTTTACATGATCTGAAGGGGACGTATCATCAGCGAAGGTGATGGATTTAGTATGGCTCACAGAAAATAACGTAATCATCTATCAAGCCACTTGTTATGATTCCTTCAAAAATGTACCGTTTTGAGGAGAATAATTATATTGCAGAAAAAAACATTAAATTAATCAAGGTTGCATTGCTGTGATAGAAAAAAGTTTTTATTCATTGAATTTCATACATTATAGCCACAGAGACAAATGACTTCTTAGCAGTCATGTAGGATATCTAATACTCACCTAATGGAGCAATGAAGAAAGGGAAAATTTACATCCTACTATATCTTCTGGCTAGAAATGGGAAAGCCTATTAAACTTAGCACGATGTCATGAAAGACCTTAACTTAGAGCCATCATACACCGTTCTTGTCCCCCCCCCCCTTTCCCCTTTTATGACATTAATGCAACATTCTGTACAGCTACACATTTGCAGTTGACATATAGATGGCGCAGTTCATCCGGTCGGCCCCGTGATCCTCGTGAGCCACTTTTGCTTGGTGTCTGTCTCGTGGATTTTGTTTACGTGGTGTCGGTCTCGTGAGCTTTTTTTTTTTTTTTTTTTTTTGCCTCGTGTCAAACTCATGCGCTTTATTTTCCTAGTGTCGAACTCGTGGGCTGACTCGTGGGCTGAATGACTCATTGACCTATTTTCAATGTCGGTCTCGTGGGATGATCCCCTTTCAACTGGTTAATTTCTTTGGTATCTTCAAATCCCTAGCTCCTCCACGAGAATGAAACATTGTGACAACCACAGAAACAGGCCCAAAACACAAAAATTTATCATAATACAAGCATGATTGATAAAACCTGTCCCCCTCCTTCTCTTCTCTCTGTATATATTATACATGAACACACACACACACACACACACACACACACACACACACACACACACATATATATATATATATATATATATATATATATATATATATATATATATATAACGCTACCACGCGCTACCACTGAAGACGCATCTTTTATTTTGATTTATATCTGCTTCAAAATAAAATCTGGCATTGACTTGACAAAGCCCTATGGGCGAAAATTCGTCAAAACTACGTCTCTCACGGAGTTTTCATATTGAACTACTGTTGTGAATATATATCCGTGTGTGAAGATATATTATATATGTATATATATGTAATATATATCTTCACACATAAATACACACACACACACACACACACATAAGCGTATCATATACACAGACTGTCAGGCTCAGATATGAAAAAAAGAGATATATTATGGAATCACTTCTGTGTGAAAATGAGAGTGATTGGTTATTAGTCATACATGAGTGAGCACACATTTGAGACAAAAAATTGTCACTCTTTTAAAGTCATAACATCATTTTGGGGGTCTCTAAAACATTCTGCTTCTGGTGAATCATCCATTGTTTGACTCCCTTATGTAATATTAAGAGTAGGTCTATATATACATTATATACAGAGTACATCTCAGTATTTCATGTTCCTTCTTGAAAGTGTGCTTATACTCAACAACAATGTATCAACTCCCTCCTATATGTCCACACAACACGCGCAGTTACACGTTGCTAACAATATTTTACCGATATAAAAATTATGTAATCAACTGAATAGATCTTTTGCAATTAAGGAGAGTTGTGCACACCTAACAGTAAAAAAACAAAACAAACAACAACAACAACAAAGCAAAAAAAAAGTGAAAAGTGTAAGGATATAGATGTAAGGGTGTAACAACAGTAGGCCTACATATTACAAAGTATACATCAGGAACGGAATATTTCACAGACCTACAAAAATGACTTTTAAAAAGTGACTAATTTGTCTCTTACTGTAACTATGCTCATTCATGTATGAATGAACACATCAGTCCCATTTATACATAAAAGTCAGAAAGTGCAGCAGGCATACCTCTCAAACAATTTTCGCCTACGTCTAAACAAAGACTCTGCTAGTGATTTCATCTGTCAATGACTTCTAAAGTACCATATAAAGTTACATTATTTTCTAACAGGGAAATAATTTTTGGTACATGTATATATATATATATATATATATATATATATATATATATATATATATATATATTTATGTCTTAATTTTGTTATTGTTCTTTCAGTATCAACACTTGAGAAAGGGCGGCGAGACGCTCGAAAATTTGTGTGCAGAAATAAACCGTTGGTGATACAACATGAACTTTGTTCCAGTTTTGTTACTTATCTTTTTATCTTGCCAACACGTGGACAACCTAATCAACATATATATATGAAGAGTTTGTTTGCAAAAACCCATAAGTCCATATTTGTCAAATGGAGATATTTGCGATTAAAGTTCAAGAAAAATAAAGAGAATAATAAAAAAATTTTTGCTTCTTTTGACCATAACTTCAAAAATATACCTTTATATGTAGTGACCAATATATCATTCTAACGGTATTATTTTGTACTTTATGACAGAGACCGTACTTCAAAATCTTCAAAAATGGACTTATCGGTTTTTGCAAACAAACTCTTCATATATATATATACACGTATATATATATATATATATACATATATATATATATACATATACATATACATATATAATATTACATATATATACATACGTATACATATATAATATTACATTTATATATATATATATATATATACATATACATATACATATATAATATTATATATATATATATATATATATATATATATATACACACACTACATTATACATATATAAACACACATATTATGCTACGACACACCCAAAACATTAGATCTTACTTTGCCGTGGCCTGGTGTCTGCCAGGATCCAATATAGCCGCCACCGACTCTTGCGGATCTCCACACAATTCAGGTTTGATCTTTCCGTAGACAGCGCCTACTACTTTAATGTATCGTGTTTTGCAGTCAATAACCATAGTCGTACCCTGACACGCATATTCATTGTGATAGCTAGAACCTGCAATGAGAAAAAAAAAGAGAAAGAAACAAGCAGCAGACGGTAATCGTCCAATGTTGCTGCGTGTTCAGTTGAATGCAGCTTGAAACATATTTTGTCATAGAGTACATGGCTATCACACCCTCGCAGCGGGAGTTTCAGAATACAGGCGTTGATGAATTGTTTTTGCTCCTTTGTTCCTTTTTGTTCCCATCACTCGAAGCAATGAAATAGAGCCTATAAAGTATAAAGCCAAGGTCTTTGATTGACAACCATTCATTTTGCCTCAAAGCTCTTACTAGTATGTAATGCAACTCCATGTTGACTTGTATTAATTCATAATACCATGGTCATCAGTCATGTTGCCAAAAGAATATCTAAAAAATGTAATATATTTATCATATTTCCTTTTTTTTTAATACAGATTACTTGGATACGCCAACAAAAATTCTTCCAATGACTCATGCCAACCATTGCCAAAGTTATATTATGGTTAACAAGAGACAGTATACTAGGATCCACCTTTCCTTGGACTGAGAATAACTTGCGTGTTTCCATCTTACTTCAGTTTCATTGGCAAAAGACACTGTAGGGAGACATGCACGCTATGCTCAGTCTAGGGGAATGTGCATTCCAAAGTGTTTTATTAATCTTACTAATAAATGTCTAGATTACCCGTCACTCTACTTCGCCATGAAAACATTAATGGAAACTGCACTCCATGTTCAAGTAAACTTAAGCGTGACAAAAATAATTTTAAATATATCTTCTTTGTTACTTTGATCTATAGGATTGTGGAAACACATTGGTTGAAAGGTGTATAAACATGTGATAAAGGGTGCATTTGCGTTAAACACATTGGCCCGAATTCACGAAGGTGGTACAAATGAAACCATGGTTTAAACCATGGACAAAAACCATGGAGCGCCAAGTGTCGCACGGAATATTTCGTTGCGAAATTAGTTATTTCGTCGACAAAATGACCGTTTCGTTAAGGAAATTATCATTTTGTGGACGAAATGTTCATTTAGTTACAAAATGTTGTCATTTCGTTACAAAATAATCATTTTATCGACGAAATAACAATATTCGTAACGAAATATTCCATGCGACACTTGGCACTCCATGGTTTTTGGCCATGGTTTAAACCATGGTTTCATTTGTACCACCTTCGTGAATTCGGGCCTTTATGCCTGAACATACACAACGATTTGCAAATACGTTGTTGCATGCATCTTGAGGGTCCTGTCTACACAGACGCCGTTTGCGCTCATGTGAATGCCACCATATTCATTTTCCGTTAGAACATAAAAGTACCTGAGAAATAATAATTTATGATCTTCTTCTCTTCTTCAGCATGGGTAACCTCTTCAGTGGTGCCATTACTCTACCAGAGGGCCCTGCTTATGTAGGGATAATAACCCTGGCGTTTCCAGGTGCCCACAATGTGACCCATTCGTACATCTGCATGGGCCCCATTTCATTACAAACAAAAAACAAAACAACAAAAAAAAACGTGCAAGGATAGCAAATCTTGTTGGAATGGCAACTTCCCATAGCAACAGCCAATCAGGAAGCTGGATTCTTGTCGTTACCACGACAATTGCCATTCCAGCGAGAGTTGCTATGTATATCATAATATCAACTTTTCTTTTAATGAAATGGGGCCCAGTTGGGTCGAGGGGACATAGTGGGTCAAAGTATCTTGCCAAAGGACGTATATTGACGCCGAATCGAACTTGGGATCTCCGATTAAAAATCAAGAGTCTGTGCACTGTGCCACATGCAGTGCCCTGCCCGTGAATACATATGTATCAATGTTATTCATTATCTTTTCATATTATTTACCTGCCAATGCCGGATCAAGGATACAAAAGGTGAGAAGCCATAGGGCTCTCAGCCACGCCATCCTACACGGCTTCTGTCAGCAAGACCTGTGAAGACAGTGTATAATCAATTAATAATTTTAAATTTGATGTTGGATGTGAAATGAATGGAATTGAAATGATCTGAGAGTAATATTGAAAGCAATACGGCCATGGAGAAGAAAAAAAAAAGGGGGATTTAATACCGTGACGTTATTTATGGTGACGTGCACTATAACAAGGCTCGACATATAGCGGTGGCCCAGAGCCACCGAATCGCCGCTAAAAATGACCAAACTCAAACTATCTTAGGGGCAAATTTCTCAAATCAGCCTTGTTGCTAGCATGTTTAATTTGGGGAGTTTCTTTAGTCCTTCTTGTAACTTCATTCATTCCTGACATCATTTCCTGTTTGTTTTGTGACATCTCCGTATTTTGCATCGTAATAACAGACCCGATGAAACAAAATAACATTCATGAAAAAGTTGGGTACGGGCATCAAGTCACCTCAGTACCGCTACATCGCTTTTAGGGGCTACTGACATGGAAATACTCTACAACGAAGACACAATAAAAAAACAGTTGGGAACTTGACCGCTCTAAACTTTTTTTCCACTGAGCATTATAATCGTTTTTTTTTTCTCTTTTAAGAATATAATTATGCAATTATCTTGAGAAGAATAAACTATATACACCCTTCCCCCATCATAGGGATTGGATAGAGAGTACAGCGTAGGGTTAAAACGAAGTGACTGCAACATCAAAACCTCTAACGAGGGACATCACAATTTCTTTGGAACAACTTACCGTATCTACGGTCTCCTCAGGTGGGGCAAATCCTATAGGAATCAAATAAGGATGTAAAAACTGATGCTACTTCACCAACTTGTCACCGTGTACACGACGATCAAAAGAGTCTCCACATAAGACCTCTGACGTTGTAAAAATGCAATGAAATCTGCAAGATTGCACAGCCCAAGGGAGTATTCAAATGGTATATTTTTTTTTAACTGTTCTTCTTTTTAGGGGATGTATGCGTTTGTTTTTGTCCTGAGCGAGAAAAATCAATACGCAAGGTCACGTGTGATTGTTTGAAATATTTCTGAATGCCCATGGTGAAGGGCGAAGGCGTTGAAAAATTCACAACAGGATGATTTCCATTGTTTGAGAGCATAACACCTGGTCTGTGTTGATTTCACGAGTTTGTGACATGATTGCAGAAAAAAAAATCTTGCAAAATGTAGAGCCCGCAGTATTCTGCTTTGCACATATACGATGCCATAACTCCAATACATTGCGTTGATATCACAGAGACGGTTTTTGAACTTTATTTTCTTTTTATTGAGATACGAACAGCATGACATAATTTGATGTATAAAACAAGTAATTAGAGATCATTCACACACATGTTATAATACTTGTCAGCTCAATAACCAAATAAACAAACTAGTTTCCCGGATTCCACTTATTCAAGGTTTTCACTGATTCCCACTCATGAATATCATATCACAAACAATGTTATCACAGAAAATATGGGGAAATGTACCTAATTGCTGTCTTTTACGAAGCCATTGATATGGTACCATTTATTTGTCCCAATATTTACCTTTCCATTTCACAATCAACAAAGAATTGGGAACTGAAAGAAACAGCACGGTGGTAAAAACTATGCGTTCTTTATGTCGATATCATGAATATGGATACATATTGGTCTAAAAACTCACGAGAATTGCCATACACTACCTGTATTATTTTCATGCAAGAATTAAAGACAACGATGTGTTTGAGATACCATTTTTTTTCTCAATGAACAATCTCTCCGTGAACATTCAGACATTTTCGCGAAATTCACGATGATTCTGCGAATCTACACATAACATTCCAGTCAGCCAGTAACATTAGCAGATGTCCAAAATACACAAATTTAAATTGCTGAGTTTAGGTCACAAAACCATTGCTATTGAAACCAAAAACATTGCTCGAATTTTCGTAACGACGTGATGTCATTGTACGTATTTGATTCCATTTGCCGCATATAATTATCTGTACTTTAATAGCAGACGATATGCCGTTAACGACAAAGCGTTTTACACTTCCGTTCTGTCCTTGAACACAAAAGGTTAGGCGTTGAAATTGGGGCAAACACCTTCCATATGCGTGCCTCTCACGCAGGCCTTTACGACATGTGGCGTGTTTACCATAGTTCACATCCAAAGAGGCATCGATATCTCCTACTGGACACAGACTGACTGAAGAAAAAGAGTTTACACAGGACCAAAGACATCGAAACCTTGAAATCCAAAAATAAACTGACAAATCTTGTTTTTCCGGAATTGGAAATTGTCACTCAATTCGGAAAACGTAATGTTTTTCTTTTTAAGATAAACTGATTAATACGATCAAAGACATATTACTTTTTCTATGCATATTACACAATCATGATTATTGCTTGATACACACAAATCATAGGCCCGAATTCACGAAGGTGGTTCAATCTTTGTCCATGGTTTTAAACCATGGAAAAAGACCGTAGTTTTGCATGGTGCGCCAAGTGTCGCATGGCCTATTTCGTTACAAAATCAGTCATTTCGTCGACGAATGACCATTTCGTTATAGAAAAGTTAACATTTCGTAACGAAATGAACATTAAATTCGTCGACGGGATGACTGATTTCGTAACGAAATAAGCCATGCGACACTTGGCGCCTCATACGTTTGTCTATGGTTTAAACCATGGACAAAGTTTGTACCACCTTTCGTGAATTCGAGCCATAATATATTATGGTCCACAAGCTAGACAATGAAAAAAAAAAAAAAGGTCCTTGAGTCATACACCCAGTTATGCAGCAACATGAGCTAGACGCCAAGTAAAACAGGCCCACTAGCTAGACACTATAACAGACCGTTGAGCTAGAGACTAGGCATATAAGGACCATGAACTCTGGGCCTTATTTGCCTATTAGTGTCTAATTTGTGGACCGTATAGCTCGTGGGCCTATTTTAGTCGATGTTGAGCTCGTGGGCCTTATTTGCCTAATGTCTAGCTCATGCATGGGCTGTAGGATTCTTGAGCTATAGGCCTTTAACTCGTGGGTCATGATGTACTCGTGGGCAGGATGACTAGTGGGCTGTATGGCTCGTGGGTGTCGGGCTCGTGACGTGCACCCATCACGTGATAGTCAATCATTTGCAATGCTCTCCCATGGGCAGAAAATTCATGCAAATGTTCTCCTATAAACAGCAAAAGACCGAGAGGCAGTGCGAAATAACTTAGGGGACTCGATTAAAGGCGTGTAAGTGTATAGTAGGCCTCCTATTTGCATTGGAGCAACGAGAAGTGTTGGAGGATCTGACCTGATGCTCCATACATTTTTTTTTTTTTTTTTATTTCATCCGTCCGAGAAATTCGTTTCATTTGTTTACTGGCAGCAGGCATTTTATTTACAGCGCTCTCCAATATCCCCGTCTTTCTTTTTCATGCTTTTGTGTTGTTGTTGTTGTTGTTGTGTATGTGTGTGTATGTGTGTGTGTGCGTGTGTGTGCGTGTGTGTGTGAGTGTGTGTGAGTGTGTGTGTGTGTGTGTGTTGCAATCAAGCGTGAACGATGCTGAATACGCGTTATAGATAACAATAAGTATACTGAATAATTTAGATACTCTGACTGTCTTTTATATAAACTCACCATCTGTACAAATGCACTGATATGATATACTTTCTGACATGTTCCCTCTTAGCACATATTATTCACCTCTTGTATCAATATTCTATTGCGTCAATTCGGACTTCAGTACTCCCTATTCCCGTTTTGTTTGTGTATTTTGCTTTATCCGATGCTTTGCATTCAATTTGTCATTGTTCTTTGCAAAAATTAAAAAAACACGACAAGTTATCAGACAAATTAATACAATAACAAAAGTCCACCAACAACAAGTGAACAAATGCACACATTAATCAACACCTATTTCCATGATTATGACAAATTATCCAGTATCGGCCACTTGAGGGCAGCCTATCACTATCATTCTCATCACCATCACCTCCTGCTAGGCGTTCTGTTGAAAATCTGCTCTCAATCCTTTTACGAGTGAGTAGGCCTGCATGTAGTGAAATCAAAAGCCAAAGGGCTTCAGCAATTTGATTAGAATAAAAAGCCTGCGTTTATCCGACGATGTATCTAATCCTAATTCTTGTGTCTCCCTATTTCACATTAATTTGAAAAAGTGGTTATTTTCAGTTATTTTTATTTTGCAATTTACATTTAAGGCTCACTCGCGATATGACAATTTATTTATACATTTATGGGAAATGTGCCTGTACATATTTTTCATTTTTTTTTTGAACAGTTACTTGACTAACGCACACGCAGAATCACATTGTTTTCTCTCTTATATATTTCATATATATTTTATATAACAAATATAACCCCCCCCAAAAAAAAAAAAAAAAAAAGAATCATCAAGGTACGAAAAAAAACTCGGGATCAAAATGCTATCCAAAATATGACATTTCGAAAACGTTGCTTTAATACCATTTTAAATTTTGATTAATCACTGGATAATAGTAATAATGATAATCTGATTTATATACTTTTACTTTTGCTTTTTCTTCTTCTTCTTCTTCTTTTTTTCTTTTTCTTCTTTTATGGGGGAAGGGTATAATGAACGCACTGAAAAAAATTATGAAAACTAATTACGAAATTATTAAAAAAAAAATCAAAGCTGCTGTCCAACATTAATTCTGAGGTTGGACTGGACCGATCACATTGACCCTATGCCGATCGAGATCTGGTATTACGCGGAATTTCACAATCGGTATCATTCGGACGATTGTTACAGTGCTTCCAGAGCCCTTTAAAAGGGCTCTGAATGCTTCACCCAACAGCGCACTGTAAAATTTCGACTGTTCGTTTCCCTTTAACCCTTTTGCGTGCTATGACCGCCATTTTTGTAAAGAAACCCCAAAGTAACTATCGATACCCATTGACTCTTATACCTATTATACGAGCACTAGTCTTACACCCCTCCATTACTTGGGTCATTTACACTATTGCTTTCGATCATGTTACTTTATCTTTGTTGCTATATTTTGATGTATATGATATGTTTTCATTGATTGCGAATGAAAAAAAAAACACCTTCGAAACAAGATATAAAAATGCACGTACCGCGTTTTATTTGACAGTTTTTATAGCTATCTTCGCATTGTCGATATTCCAGTGACAATAGCGCGATCATTATGCCACTTATTTAGTATCACTCTATTCAATCATGTGTGTACCTCGAACATGCAATTAAAAAGAGTTACGGGCTCTGTGGAGCACTTTCTGAATGCTATAGAAAACACACAAACAAATACGAAAGATTGAATTGATAATCAGTTTGCCGAAAGAGTCCAGTATAGTGTACTTGCTTGTATTCCATCAAATATGCACGTAATAAACCCAACGTTGCAGCACATTCAAAGCAACTCATTTAACCAAAACAGAAATATCTTTGCGGGTGCTCTCTCGCAGATTCTGCTATTCTGAATTATCATCTCACAATATTGGGAACATTATGATTGCGTCCTAAGCTGCGACCACAAACAAAAGATATCGCATGTCGCGCTTCCAAACGTATCTGTGTGTCAGCAACGAGCACTATGTGTGCAACTTTATAGGCTAATTAATTCTGAGTGAAATCCATTGCATGATATGTGATGACCAGCCGGGATGGTCATGTTATCATTTCAAATGACATCTTCACTTCGCTCGCATCTTGGGTTTCATATGGGTTTCATATCCAGCAGGTTGTTTTAGCATCGGTACATCACAATCGCTTGATCTTTGGAACAGACTACGTGACATTAAATTTAATGAAAATATCCGCAACACTGTACAATGGAACCTCTTAGCTTACCTGCTGTAAGCCTATTACTCACTCGACACCACTTTCTTTCGTTTCATACAAATGGTAATCTGATATTAGATTAAAGACTCGTGAGGGGAATAACTAAGTAGTCGATGCTCAAGTGCACAGCCACTTCAGGTTTAAGTTGTTTTTACTCACAAGAAGTAAACAAAACGCTTTTTGTTTATGTTTCTGTTGGACTTGAAAAGAGAGTTACAGAATCTTAAAGTTTCAGGATAGATCCAACAATATTGTATTGTGGGTCGTGTATGCAAATTAGTTCAGGGGCATTTTGCATAAAACGTTTTACCTAAAAAAAAAAAAAAAAAAACTGGTAAGTACTGAAAAGTTAGCTTAGTATGATTACGCAATTGCCTTTAACACAAAAAAAGATTGCTAAAAATCAACGTGGGTTTTTCTCAGGTAAAAAGAAATGTAAGATAATCTTTAAGTGATGATGATAATATCTTACTGTCGGACTTGGAAAAAAAATTAGGCCTACAAAATTTTGAAGTTTCAGGACAGATCTCAAAATGTCATTGGTTACGGTCACGTGATATGCAAATTAGATCAGGTGATGCAGACTTAGCATCAAATGTTTCTCATTTTCTTGAACACGGAGTAGATATCTGGAACAATTTTTAATATTTTGAGATGCAAATTTATACGGCAAAATACGTAGTGTATAACTTCATTACAGAGTTGCAATTTTCATTTGATTGTGGCCGATAACGTTGTATTCTGGAAATAGGTGAAAGATGGAGATTTAACATCTCAGTATCTCAGTAATATTCAGTCCAATTTTAGAGCATTTTCAGAGTTTAATCATCACGTCACAGCAGTACTCTCTACAATCATGGGTCCATGTTCCCTCAACAAGCTCTTTAAAAGATGTGAGCGATGTGGAGCACATGTGAAGGCGGAGGTTGGAGAAAATCAACAAAAATAAGTGAATAACACAAACAGTATATACGAAACACAATATTTCCCTTCCACAGTGATCAGACGTCCACATCGGCATTGTTTAAGAACAAGGTAACCGTTCATTTGATGTACATAGGAAGACACGGAAGTTTAATGAGACTGGTATCTTTCCCCATCATTCGACACGCCCGCCATTTCTTTGTACTGTGTAACTCTTGCAGAAAAACTAGCCCAAAGGTTTGTACGTGAAATATTTATAGGTATATTATGATACAGTGACCTATCACAAGAAACGAAACGACTACAAAGCCTTATTATCGCGCCCACATCTACCTCACAGAAGAGAATATATAGAAAAAAATATTTGAATTCCTGAATATTTTTGTCAGTTTTACGTCAGATTATTCAGGAAACCAGAACCCTCCTGCTTTTTCAACTAAGCTCATACGGACTTTTATAACAATGGCTACAACGACACATATAATATTATATAATAGTTTACAAATATTTCACGCACACACACACACACACTCACACACACACACATCTAACGCTCTTGACAATATATCGTGTCCGCGAAGATCCAAAACATTGCGTTAACTTCCCAAGCGTTTATAAATATATTACGTGGGCGGTGCTTTAATCGTCGTTGAAAGTAGATCATCCGAAACTCGAACTTCCCCAGCATACACTGGCATACCCATGCAGATGAGGTACAAGCCTGAACGTAAATTGAATCACTGCAGGGTGGAGGCACATACTCACGAACACATCATTTGACATACCTTTATGCACATATAAACAGGATGAACAGACATAACAGGATCATTATTTTCATATCTGCTGCATAAAGAAAAGTCTGTGCTAAGAGTTTTCTATATAAAACAAAACTGTTATAGCTTGCTGTCATCCATCAGGCATCGTATTTTGTTTAAATAGTCATTGTGCTGTCAAAATTTCAAAAGAAAACAGATAAGCAAAATGCATGAAAAGATTGGAATTTGATATGAACATTGTGTCGTGCCCTGTTTTCCTGCAGCAACTCAAAATAAAATGTATTCCATTACAGTTTGTTTTATACTGATGATAAATTTCTGGGAAACAAGAAAGTAGAGGAGCTTAATTCTATAATACCTTAAAGCGCGCCTAAGCTTGCAGCTGCATACTTCGCAAATTTGACAGGCAATTATGCCTTCGATTCTTTTTCTTTTTTTTTTTTTGCCAACTAATGGCCATGATTACGTAATTATCTGGGTCAGTATGGAGTCTGACAAGAGCAAGGCGCCACGTGAGACTGCATGACCCGGATATAGGCAGTGGTCTTCCAGATGCAAAACATCACAACACAAAGGGTGGAGTCGTACCACTTGCCGCATGCTTGCGGATGCGGTCACATGGCGTAAAGGTTGACGCTTCACGTAATGTAGTAACAAAATCCCTTCGACATCTTTCGACGTGTGGTGCAGGGGCATAACAATTTATCATGACATAGCTGTTTCTCAATCGACTGTTCACGTGTCCATGTTTGTTTGTTTGTGAGGTTTAAAGGTACAGCCGTGTTCGTGTCCTTCAAATTGAACTGTTTTTTTTTTTTTTTTTTTTTTTTTACAGAAATGAATTCATTTTTAGTAGTCCCATACAGTCAACTCAATAAGTATTGAAATTCTTGCGAGAGTCAGGCAATGAAAATCGAGTTTTGTTCCAAAAGGTAGTAAATCCATTTCTGTTTTGTTCCAAAAGACGCAAATAGATTTGATCAGAAACCACAGACATGCTTGACCGTACTTTGACCCCAGGGGAGGGCAGGGTGGCTAGCTTTCCTATAGCTGTATAGTTTTCTACAAATCTTCAAAATTCCACGAAATTCCTCTAAATGTTAATCCCCTAAGAATCAGCGCATAGACAAGTAGATTTCTCCGAGACATATTTTATGTGTTCCTAAGGTATATAAGATCTTCGCATGAATACACCTTAAAGCTTGTGAAATAAATCTAGGTTTTTCTTCCTGATATAAAAAATGGACTTAGCACCACGTCGAAAGGAACTCTTTATATCTTTATGTTGTATACTAGTATAATCATTTATCAACATTACAACAGAAATCCCAAAAATGCATCAGGCTGCCAATACCAACAGCTTTGTGCTCTTCAAATAAACTATTGGTACTGACAACATAATACATTTCCGGAGGTCTCTTCTATCATTGATAATATCATTTGACCAACGCGTGGGCTTTAATAACTTAATATATCTTTATTCATTACTGACAGACTCACACAAAATCAGCTATCAGTTTCATCGGGCTCCTCCCTCGACAAATTTGTCAATCACATCAAACTGCATCATACATGTAAATAGACACCAATTATTGCTCCTCCGCCATATACTTTTCTGACTGTTTCCACTACTTTGTAACCACGAATTTTCTTTTCTTCAGGGACTCTCCCAAACTCATTTCTCGCGTCTAATACATATTCCATCGCATGTATAACTCGTCATCTTATTGTGCCCCGAAACTGCATGTGATCTGTTCGACTTCCAGATACGGAATATGGGCATAGGCCTACTTTGATTGTTCTTAGAATTAATATAGGGAACACTTTCGCTTCTCTTCTGAAAATGTTGGCTCCAATTCAATGTACATGCTACAGGCCTATCAACCATCAAATATTATTCTCGAACAATGCTAGAAATTGATGCAACGCTCCATATATGTATGTAGATGCGCAGCCACGTTTGATTAATCCTTGATTGGTTGATTTAATTTCTGCATTTTTTCATACATAAATGTAACACAATCAGTTGAACAAATTAAGTTAGTTATTGTTTTGGATCTAATTGTTGAAACAGGATAGTGGTTAATTAAATTGTACGACATTATTTGATGAAAAAAAAAACCCCAGAAAGTACAAAATGATGACAGCCAAGGGAAAAAGTCAGAATCATGTAATGTATCGAACAGTTATCAGTTATAGGACTCGCATCTATTGATTATTTTCATTATATATACATACCGTTTGTTCTTTTTTTATGGGGGAGGAGGCAAGAATTTGCATGTTTGTCTATCTATCTATCTATCTATCAACCTATCTATTTTCTATTTTCCCATCTATTTATCTTTAATTCAAACTTATTTGTTATGTGTCCGTATAATTATGATAGCGTATAGCATGTATACATAACGTGTATATTCACATGCAATATGATTGAAGATGATTATGTTTAGGCCTATATCGATCGATATCATGTGTAGATATATATAGATAGATTGTTATTCAGAAAGTCGTAATTTTGGGCAGTAAAAAGAAAGATAATGATAACAATGATAAGTACAATAAAAAAAGTAACAAAGGCTTGGCGAAATCTTACTATTTCGAAATTAACATGCATTCTGATCTATAGCATTCCAGAAAGCAAAAATTCAAATTCTTTCTGAGCTCTTCATTATTTATTAGCTAGGTCTCATCAACCTCAGGGTCATCATCAATCAATCACTGAATTCATTATTACGTAATGAAATACTCCATCTTATTTCGTGTAATCCTTGCTCAGCTGCGTGCAGCCACCAGCTATCTGAAGCCCCTCCTCAATTCCTAAAAAAAATAATGATAATAAATGAATTGAAATTGAAATTGAAACAATTTCAAATTCAAATTGGCTTAGTTTGACTTTCCTTGTTTTATTTTTGCTTTATTTTCCTTTCTTCTCATTCTGGTTTAATTTACACAATTAATGACTCATTTTGTCTTATCGCAATGTCCAAATAACGTGATTATAGAGAATTATAGAGTTAAGTGTCGAATACTCAAAACATATATGACAGCAAACATCTTCCGAAAGCAGTGATATTTACAAATCTGGGATATTTTTGGCCAACAACGGGCAGTAAGCAGTATTACAGTTTCGAGAGATTTGCAAGAACTCTTTTGTAAAATGTTGTTATAAGAAGTGCTTTTGCTTGGGTTTCGTGAACAGTCCCTTTTTGTAACTGAAAGACCCTCTTACTACTTTAAAAGTTTGTTGATACTGGCAGAGTCGCCTTTGATTTCTTTTGTTAGTCTTTTGTCATGGAATTAAAATGCTTCAGGTTTTATCATGTAGTATAAAGATAATAGTCTCTCCCAAGAACTAAAGTTGTGATGGTAATTTCTAGGCACGTTGTCTAAATTTTCCTGAATTTGATATGTTTGTGATCTAAAAAGTGAATGAATTATCAGATGACGCATTGGCTGAAAACGCCACATTATTTTGCGAATTTCGTCATCTGCAGAATTTTGTCATCAGCAGAAAAGTAGTTTCTTTTAAATGAAGCAGATATTCATAGCTGCCAAAATTGCGTTTAGGTCGAAATGAATTAAGGACATAAGCTTCTTGCGAGGAAATTTCTGCTTCGCGTGAATTCAAGACGTGATACCTCCTAGTCGTCCATCGCGTGTCGCAAAACATTTCTAAACTCTATCGAAGGACATGTATTCGTACTTAATCGTTTTTCTCAAGATGAAGTATAACACGAACCATTAGATGAAGAGATGTGTTCCGGGAATGCCCAAAGAGATTTAAGAGGAGTTGGAATTACCACCAATCGTTTGTTTTAACACCTGAGTTATTTTCTTGAAACTGTTGAAAGTACACCAATAACAAAAGAGATGTTCATCCGACACTTTACCGAAGTACCTGATTACGGCTAAACGCGCGATGTTTTATACACGTGTATTATGCCATCTCTGCGTTTCTCGCATAACAAAGCAAAACAAAGCTTATCGCTCCAGTCCAATGTCATAGCATCTCACATTGCACTCTATGCTTTCATCGTTGGTGATAATGTCATCCAATAAATGGGTTTTTCTGAAGGTCTCGCCATGCAACCATCTTTAAAAAAGAAAAAACAAATGTCACAGAATTTCCAAATTTGTTGTGTATTGAACAAGGATGATTCTTGGATATCCATCTGATTTTTTTTTTTAATACAGCATCAGACTCATGTTGGAACACCCAGGTGCTCTTTGATGATGTATAATTCCTTTAACTACGTTTACACCATGTTCCGGCGGCCACGGTAGCCCCGTTTGCCCGAAATATAATGCGCCGTGGGTAAATGAGACATTCTCCTGTCCCCCCCCCCCCCTTCGTATTCTAGTCTTGTTCGTTTCAGTCCTCGTCCTATTGCTGTCTGGTGGATGTACTGGCAAGCACCATTAATAAGGATTGCATGAATATTCATTGCATCACAGATGCTTAGCTCAGTGAATTTAAAAACCAGCCTGTCTCTCAGTACAAAGGACCCTTTCTGCTCATGCGCAAATTGGAACCCCGAACTGGCTTATTATTGAGCCAAAGTTGAGGCAGAGACAGTAGCGTATCTACGGAAAACGGCGCCCGGGGCAAGCACGAAAATTGCGCCCCTAATTTCTGAAAAAGTGTTCAACCCCAACCCCATCCCGGGAGGAACTTTAAACAAAGTCCACATGATGCTTTTTCAAGCACTTAAAAGGGATCTTTTGAGGGTGATTTAAATGTAATGAATTTTGATAGATTTTGGCGAGCGAGCGCAGCGAGCGAGCGGAAAATTTTTGTATTTCAGCTTACAAAACATGGAATTCTTGTCATTTTTTGCTTACCAAATCTTACAATTCTAATCAAGATATAGTGACAGCCTTATAGATATCGATTTATACCAAAAAACTGAGGACTTTAAAAAATACTCTAAATTAGTACGAGCGAGTGAGCCGAAATTTGCATATTTCTGCGTCATCATTACGGTTTTTTCTTATCTTTTTTGATTTTTTTTTTTGCGCCCCCCTCCCCCTTATGTTCGAAACCGTTGGCGTCCTCTTTTGATCCAATCGCCGATCGCTTCAGAACGAATGAAATTGCAGTCGCTGCTCCGTGTAACATTTTTCCTGCTAAATATAAAATGACATGAGTGAACACAATAGACATCATCATTTTGTCCGTTTCGTCACGTTTTGTTGTTACATGGTGTATCTTCTTCTCTTTTTTTATACAAATTTTGGCGAGCGAGCGTAGCGAGCGAGCCGAAAATTTTTGTATTTCAGCTCACAAATCATGAAACTCTTGTCATTTTTTGCTTATTAAATCTTACAATTCTAATCAAGATATAGTGACGGCCTTATAGATAACGATTTATACCAACAAACTTGTTTGATTTGTTGTTGTTGTTTTGCGCCCCCCCCCCCCCGATGTTCGAAACCGTTGACGCCCTCTTTTAGTGATCCAATTGCCGATCGCTTCAGAACGAATGAAATTGCAGCCGCTGCTCCGTGAAACATTTTGCCTGCTAAATATAAAATGACATGTGTGAACACAATAGACACTGTCATTTTGTCATCATCACGTTTTGTTCTTACCTTCTTTTTTGTATAAATTTTGGCGAGCGAGCGCAGCGAGCGAGCCGAAAATTTTTGTATTTCAGCTCACAGAACATGGAATTTTTGTGTGAACACAATAAACACTGTCATTTTGTCCGCGTCATCATCATGTTTTGTTTTTATCTTGTTTGATTTGGTTTTCTGCCCCCCCCCCCACCATTCTCCCTCCCCCTTCCGGGCGAGTTTTTTTTCTTCTTCTTCTTCTTCTTCTTTTTCTTCTTCTTTTCTTTTTTTCTTCTTCGTTTTTTTTTCTTTTTTTCTTCTTCTTCTTCGTTTTTTTTCCCGTTTTTTTGCGCCCCAAGGAGTGGCGCCCGGGGCACGTGCCCCCTTGCCCCCCCCCCCCCTATATACGCCACTGGGCAGAGATCAAACGTGACAAAATGATGTGTTCCCGTTTTGAAAGGCATCAACAGATTGGAAACCCTACAGAATTTCATATATCACCAGAAACAATTCAGTGATGTGTTGACGCCAAAATGTAGGTCTTAAAGGGACATTCCAGATGATTTCTATAATTTCAGTTCATGTAATGCATAAATCGACAGTTCCACGTATAGATTTGTGGAATTTGTTGTGGTCCTTGAGCAGAGAAACCCTACTCTGAAAATCTTAAACAAATTCCTATACACTGAACAGTGTTGATGACATATAGGGCCTCACATATTTCAGAAATGTAAACAGTGTAATTCTATTACAATTATACCGCTTGCTTAACAAGTCCACCTGTGTAGAATCTATGCATGCCTTCTTCTTTATGTTCTGCTTTCTTGAGCCCCAACTCATGCATTCTTATGGTGAGGCTGCCATGTCATCATCCTTGTTCATTGCAATTTGTTATACATTTTGAGAACATTCTTATTCTTCATCTCAATCACTATAAATTCTGAAACTTTGTACTCAGTATAACTAATTGATAGTTGTTCAAATGTAAAAGTCTGAAAAAAAAATCATCTAGATGGCTCCTTTAAGACAGCACTCTGTTATCAAACCAACACGTAGTAAACAAGAAGAAAAAAAATTACCCAAGTATTAGTATTTGTTTCTTTTCATTGTAGCACCATGGATTAACAACTGCCACCGCAAATCATTGTGCTGAGACAAGGGACATTCTGATTAATGCTAGTTCCCTCCTTGCCTGAATGAAATCAGCATCCTTGAAAGGAAAGAACTCTCCTTTCGTTTCTTTTATTCAAAATGAGATGTCTGAAAGTTATCTGGCTAAATTTAATTCAGAAAGTTGAATACACTTCGAATGGGCTGATTGATTACAAGCTATTTAAGTCTGCCCGACGCAACCGCTTTCGAAAGAACGATCTTATAATGAAAGAGAAAACCTGACGTACAAAATGCAAGTTTGGACAGTATAGTCCTAATCAGGGCCAGCAGCGAGAGGGAGAGAGGGAGAGAGAGAGAGAGAAAGAGAAGAAGAAAGATAGGGGGAGAAAGGGAAAATCCCGCCTTCCATTGTTTGCAAAGATAATGTCAGTTTCATGAGCAATAGCTGTCAAAGCCAAAAAGAAAAACAAAAACAAACAAAGACAAAACAAAAAACAACCAAACAAAACAAAACAAAACGTAAAAAACACAAACAAAACAAAGCAAAATGAAAGCAAAACAAAACACCAAAAAAAAAAATGCAGAAAAAGAATGCGTTCCGTCAGTATCAATTAACACATCGGCTCCACATCATGTTTAATTTCGAGTTAATGAAGAGAGTAAAATCAAAGAAACAAACCGATACTAGTTGCATCCTCAAAGTTTATTTTCATGAAGAATTCAAATTAGCTATTAGAAGCAACCATATTATGCCGATGAAATTACTTTAATCAATGGTAATCAAAGGAGAAAAGTATATCAACTTACATCTATTTTGTCGTCACAATAACCTAGGAATGATGAGTTTCGTTTGATAGTGTTACCATTGCTAATATTCGACCAATACATGATTGGAATTAATGTATTGTAAACAGAGATCAGTTATTCAGTTGAGAACTGATGACGTCATTCCCTTAACTGATTGGTATATTTAGTTGCAACTACTATGAACTTTAGACAAACACTTGTACAACTTTAATAACAATCAATGATTTTTCTTTTAATTCATTACAGTTCAGTTGTGGCAAAAATGTAATTGCAGTATAACATTTACACACACACACACACACACACACATATATATATATATATATATATATATATATATATATATAGTTATAGTCAATTCAACATTTCAAATATAGAAAAGGAAAATACAATTATATACTATGACTTTTATAGCTAAACAATACTAAAGTTGTTGAGAATCGAGATAACTGCTGAAATACAAGACTTGTGATCTGCAGTTCCCTCGTGAACAAAAACTAAACACTGAATTAATGAAACTAGGGCAGATTGCCTTAATGCCCACAAAAGAAAGGCATAGAATAAGAAAGAAACATAAACATAACATTTATGGATGTGCATATATATTACACGCACACCCACAAAAAAAGAACACGAGGCAGTTCTCCTATACGGAAGGATAAGCATTGGAAAGTGACAAAAAACTAAAGAAGTCCTGTTAAGGGGGCGAAGCAAGCAGAGTTGAATGGTCTATAATACGCAAACGAGTGGTGTTCGTTAATCCGAAGGTTCAGAAATCCTTAAATCTTTAATCCGGAAATGAAATAAGGTTCGTTATTCTGAAGGTCCGCTATTCCGAAACATGAAATTTCCTTTTCCTAAATATTCTTTGATCCGAAAATCAAATAAGGTTCATTATTCCGAAAGCATGTTAATCTGAAAATGAACATGATGAAATAAGGTTCGTTAATCCGAATGATCGGTAATCCGAAAATACAGAAAGGTTTGCTGATCCGAACACGAAATAAAGTTCGTTATTCCTGAGGTTTGTTCATCCGGTAATGAATTTAGGATCTTAAAAAGAAGAAGAAATTAAAAATGCTTACTTACGAACCTTCGGAATTACAAACCTTCTTTCATTATCGGATTTCGAAAATTAGGAATAGTTTTTTTTTTCGGATTAACGAACCTTCAAAATAACTATCCTTTGGAATAACGTATTTCGAAAAAATATCGGATTTCGAAAATTAGGAATAGTTTTTTTTTCGGATTAACGAACCTTCAAAATAACTATCCTTTGGAATAACGTATCTTGTAACTGATATCAAGGCACGCGATGCATGATAGAATGATAGAGCTCACGGAGGTTTAAAAGGAGGTTGTATTTTAAGATAATACACAAATTCTAATAAGGAACAAATTAGGACTTGAAAATTGAGGCTTTCAAGAATATAAAACTTCTGCTATGCAGGAGTTTTTATCAAAAATAAACCTTAGTTTAAATGTAAAGATATTAAATCTTAACGCTTCGTTTATGCTGTAAGTCAGAGAATTTCAAATTTTGGGGCAGTAGAAGGAGAATATCAGATTGTGTAAAAATGGTCCTAGTCAATGGCAAGTGCGTGGACATCATTTATTGGTCACGTTGGTTGCTGGGTAGGACATGAATAAACGATTTTTTTTCATTATATGCTGTATTCTTTTTTTATGAACGTAAAATCAAGCACAAAGGGGGGGGGGGGCAGTTATAATTTTGTAGTCCTAAATTGCAAATTTCTAAATTGTCCTAAATGCAAACGGTGCATATCAATGACCATTAAAGTGTAATTCTCATGAAATAAAACATCAGCGTGATCAGTGTGGCATCTCAACTATTGTCAATAATTCATTACAAATAATACAAAAAGCTTTTTTTTTTTTCTGCAAAAAAAAAAATCACGTTCTTTCTATATACGTACGAGGAATATGTTTCCCTATGCGAGTACATGTCATAGTTAAATTAAGATAAAATCAAAGTGGCATATAGCATTAAAAGAACGTTTGTAAAAAGATAAAATCTAACATTTTATCTAATCTAACTTTATCCAATTTCAAGTATCCTAATGTTAAGTCCGATTGTTATGAAATATCTACCATTCTTTTCCTCTAATTCTGTTCTATTCATGAATTTCAAATTTTAGTGATTGAAATAACTCCTCAAGAAGTTGAAGACTGGATATTACTTAAATCAATTCAAATCCATGAAATTCCTGCGTTGAGTTGTTTTTTTAATGCAACCGACGAATTTTCCTACATCGACGGAAATATTTATTATGGCTACTACTAGACACTGATGAAGTCAGTGCTTATTTACGTCGATGTACGGCAATTTTGCAATCAGGTACAATAAAAACAAAAACAATTCGCCGCAAGAATTTCATTAATTTGAATAAATACGCAGTAACCGCTGCATGCTATTAGAATTTAGAACCAGCTTTGGCTGTAGGGCGGAAGCTCGGTGGTGTAGTTGATAAAAAGCCTGTCCGATGATCAGGATGTCGTAAAGGTTCAAATCCTGCCCGAGTATGTATTTTCATGATTTTTTTTTTAAATCATGGCTACTGGTAAACACTGATAAATTCACTGCCTATATTTGAGTCATGGTAGGACATTTTTATCAGTCATTTTCAATACTTGAATAGATACTCATATAATTATGTATTTTACATCCTTCAAATCATTAAAAAAAGCGGTAGTCAACTGCCAATTCGGGACACAAGGAATAACAGAGGAAACAACAAGAAATAAACTACAGATGGGGGCAGAGATATTAATAAATTATAGTACATTGTATGGTGACGATTCGTTTAATATAATGACCAGCGGCACTCTAAAAGGCATTATACATGACTTTGCTATGAAATTTGGATTTGTCCAAGTATTACGTCTAAAGTTCACGGGGAGAATTGTTCCCTATACTGCCATATTCCTCAAAAGCCCTATTACAACAAAAATATCTTGAATTTCACACTTATTTCAGAGAGGAGATTCTTAGACTTTGAACGTATAGATTGATATGGCTTAATGAGGTCACTGAGATAGCCAAGGGCATTTCCATGAAGATATTTGAATACAAGACAATGTGATAAGAACCTTCAACTTGACACGAGATAATGGCATGAATGCAGACTATGAAATATTGTCTACGAATTCAAACCTCGGGTCGTGTGTACTTTCATCAATATGTACCTCTATAGCAAAGTTAGATAGTTTCAGGCATCCCAGACAGGATGAGAGCGGCGTCAGCTTCAGGCAATAAGTGCTCTGCTAGGAATTTGTTTTTTTTTTCGCCTTTTCCTGGAAATTTATCACTTCCACGATCAAGTTAAAAAGAATAGTAAAAAAATGTATAATAATTACGACTTAAGAGGACGCTTCATGGAAAGTAAACCTACATAGCAGCTGAATCAAAAGTCAACTCCATTTCAAGTGGAAACATTGACAGAAACGTAGAAATACCTATGGCAAGCATTATAGAGGATGTATGCATGGAGTGTTGTAGCTCAATGTTCTGTTTTAAATTGATATTTTCACGTTTACTGTCATCTATTAACATTTCACATGAAGAAAGAGTGCATTATTTGTAAATAAAGACCAATTAAATCACATTTTCTGAAATTCTAGGGGTTCTCATTGTGCTACCAGCTATAGGATTCCATGGAAGTTAGTTCTGGTATTCCCATTGTATTTCAGAGAGTAGGGATGATACTGGATGACGCGGAGTGCTATTAAAAAAAAGCAACTACAGAAACCAACGTCGTTCTCCCGTTAGATCTCGAAACCGCCTCATCTCTTTGTAAACTACACTTGGTAGTATTTGCCTTGTTCCAAGTTTGACGCGCCTTTCCACAGTGCTGGAAGACAGCGTGTATTTCAACATAACTCTGCTGTTAAATAAAACGATTTATCCGGTGAGACCTCTGCAACTGAGACTAAGTAGGCGCGATCTAGGTTCAATGACCATGCCCGTTTCTTAATATTCATATCAAAATAAAATTCCCCGTGTACTTAAGCTTTGCGGTGAATTTGTCCCAGTGACTGTATTTCAACGTCTGAAATTGAATCACAACATCACTGCCAAGCGTCTTGTAAACCCTATTTGCTCAAAATGAGCTAGTAAAGTGATTGAAATTACTCTGGTTAATCATGATATACTGTATTGATTAATAGACCGCAATTGAGAAATCTCGGCACTGACTTTTATGATATGCATATTGCGGCAGCTTATAGTTTCCTAGTAATATTGAATTTTGACTTATATTATCGAACAACAGAAGTATTTTACATTTGTTTTCCCCAGAGCTCCCTTCTTCAGAACACGTGCTGTTTGCATTTTATGTCATTGCCAAACAAACGCTGTACATCAGTACATAGACAAGTTTCGGATAGTAGTTTATGAATATTGTTTATCGAGTGATCTACGTCTTACAAGCTCCGTTTTCAGTATTTACTCCACTTCCACTTATACTTATACTTATACGTTCCCCTTATACACTTCTTTGTCATCTATACTAAGTGTGCATGAACTGTTTCTCTCATTATACATTCATTCGTTCCTATATATTGGCTTATACTTCTTAAAAATTGTTAAAACAATATAATTTGTCAAATGTACACTTTGTATTATGCATTAAGTTTTGTTGGATGGGATAAAGTATAATTAACTTGAATTGTGCAGGATATTGTACTTGTCATGCATTTATTCAGCGTATTTCTGATAAGTTACTTGCACTTGTTATGGAAGGACCAGTACACATACGACAGCGTGTCACGCGACTGATAATCGAACACCATCACCGTCTGGTAAACCGCTGAAGGAGGAAACATGCTATACGTAGTACAAAAATGGACAGGCAAATACAAAAGATGAATGATAAAGAAATGTGCAAAATGAGCAGATTTAGAAAGTGCGAGTCAAATATCGAGTGTAAACCAATTTCAGCATACACCGAAAGTCGAGGAATGTTAAAGTTTAACACATTTTTCCCATAAAGTGTGATAACAGAAAGCAAAATGGATTGGGTAATGATGTCATAGTCTCACAATAGATAACTATTGGCGTAAAAGTGTAATCTTCACTAAGTTTCCTCCTTTTTTTTTGGGGGGGGGGTAGACTTAAATGAGAAGAAGGAATTACATCCGTCATATCAACGATTTTCAAGAGTGAGATATAGAATCGATGACTTTGTGTATGGAAAGCACGGCATATTTGCTGACTCACTGCCAGCACGTTTACATACAAACCATGGAAGATCGAGTTATACACAGAGGATGCGCCATCCATCGCTTTACGATCGTGACTGTTTCGCGGAACGCTCTATCATTGTATGAAAAATTCCATGCTATTCTCTTCCTAACCTAGTTCCAGCGAAAGATTGACTTTTTTTGGCGCGTAAATTTACTTTTCTCATAAAAGTCAACCCGAACGCATTGTGGAATGTCTATCCAAGGTTCAAACCAGGTTCCAAGCCTTCGTAGATCACATGGTTAAATTCTAAGAACCTCTTTAGATTTTTTTTTTTCATTTTTACAGGAATAACCCTTGCTAGCTCAAACCACAGCTCTAGTCTGAAACCTTTACAAAGGCAATGACTGGTATTGTCGGTGTAGCACTGGTAGTGGCAAAAGTAGTGACGGCGGTTCCATGACATTTGCCCGTGCGACAATTGCTCTGGTTTTATTTCCTCCAAGGACTATAAGGTTGGGGTGGTGAAAGGGTTTTATGTTTGGCTTGATAAGAGAATTAGGATTAGGATTAGGATTAGGGTTATGTTTTGGGGTAGAATCTATGTTTGGCTTAACGTGCAGATATTTCATGGGAGCAATTGCCGCAGGAGCAAATGTCATGGAACCACAGTAGAAACAAGTTAAAGACCCGGTTGAAGATTTCAGTTTGAAGACGCGCCGTTGCGGTATGACCACGAACTTTCAGCATTAACACTCTTAAAACATCCGAATCAGAACTGACCCGGAACTGGGTCCGTTGGGGTCACACACCGTTCCGGGTCAAAAATGACTTGGAATTTGGTCATGAAGACCCCGAATGGGGTCACCTTGACCCAATTCATGACTCTGAATGGGTCATATCTGACCCCATTCCTTGTCATTTTTGACCATCTTTTGACCGGAACGGTGTGCGACTCCAACGGACCCAGTTCCGGGTCAGTTCTGACTCGGATGTTTTAAGAGTGAAGGTTTCTAGTTCGAATCGGCTGAACGTAGCGGTTGCGTCCGAAGCCAAAGCACTTTATTCTCGTTGCCTTTAGTCTTTATCAGGGGACTTACAGTTTATGAAAAACAGACAAAAAGAAAAACATCAGGTACTTCTTCACTGGACATGTGAAACATATCCAAACACACAGACTTGCATTCACACACACTCGTGATTTCGTGGTGTTAAATAAAATCAAATAAAAAATGGGACCCTATTAAAAAAAAAAATGTCCCAGACAATACTGACATCAAATGTTCAGACCATAATAAATCCTATACAAATATATGGCGATATATGGCGCTAATCAAATGCTGTGGATCATCATCATCATCATCATCATCATCAAATCAATTGTTTCTCATGAAATATACTACTAATGCCTCCACGAGGGACCTCATAAAAATGTCTCCATACACGAGGGAGCTCATAATGAATACCTCCACAAGGGGAATTACAAAAATATTGATTTTGAAGATAACATTCAATCATTACAATAATAGGGCCTAACCATGTCCCCAAGAAGGAGCTCATACATACACAAACACACACACACACACACACACACACACACACACACACACACACACACACACACACCTTTATACATTACCATACATTATAACTAGGATGATAGTAAGGTTACAATGTGATATCATCATTGATCCTGGCATATTACACAGACCCGGCCTCACTCAGGCGGTCAACCATACCAGTGCATACAATAATCCTGTTCCAGATTCCTAGAAATACCCCCTTTACGGAGGGAAATGGGTTAGGATTTTGACCCCCTATCATGCCTATCACGGGTTTTTGGAAGGGCAGCTATCAAAATTACCCCCGAAATGAAGGAAAAGTGCTGAGGTGAAGAGTGTCCACAATGTCAACACCTGCATGGACAAATACAATTATACTTAGAAACATTCTCATGCTGAATGTACCAGAGAACATCACTTTTCCTTCATTCAAGGTCCAGGTTGGGATTTCTACAGATGGACATGTCTGAAAGAAGTTGGGAAAGATTAGTAAATTACTCCTAATTAGAAATATTCCGGGGGGGGGGGGGGATAGTAATGAAAAACCCCCTATTTCAAGGAATTTTCAGGGATTTTTTTTCCCCGAGCTGAGCCCCGAAAATATACCCCTTTCGAGAAAAATTGGGAACGCGAATACGGTACAGATGACTACCTGAGTGTGTGCGTGTGTATGGGGGGGGGGGGGTACACAGATAAGATGCGAAGAAAGAGAAGTAAGAATGGAGGAATTCTGTCGTCCATGCAAAGAGTCAGGGATGTCAATGTCCTGCGTGAATAGTAACTTTCGTTGCAAATAGTCGCTTAACCACTTTTCGTGGTTGACTTCTTGTGGTTGACTTGTAAGACGCCTGTATAGTTTCAGGGAATCGTCTTCTCAGTAAATATATCGCCGACCATGCACGTAAAATTCTGCAGAAATTAACTCCGTTTACAGGCTGACTTCGGTGAACAGAGTTAAATCAGACAGGCAGAACAGGACAGATTCCAGTGAAAAAATAACAGAAAGTCCTTGAAAGTCAGTTTCAGGGAATCGCCTTCTCGGCCTGAAAGCCTAAGTTACCCCTACAGTAGCTCTTCCTCTTTTGAGCTTCTGGTAGAATTGAGAGCACTATCGTTAGGAGTAAAGAAATCAGCAGGCTTGGAATCAGCTCAACCCTGCGGTCCTGTTTATAGAGGAGACAAGACATTCAGCTCTCAACATCCGAATAAAAAAAAAGTACACTAAGAGAAATACATTAAATCAGGAATGGACTAATGTATACAAGAAAACGACAGCACAAGCAACAACAACAAACACCCCACAAAAAAAAAAACCACACACATAGCACTCAACCCCAATAAAAAACAATAAACATAATGAATAAAACAAGCGTTTTATTAAATTTTTCGTGTCCATGTTTTCCTGTTTACCAATTTCTGTTTTCCAATTTCTGAGTAGTTCATCCATTTGATAATTTTCTCTGTCTGTTTTTACTTGCCTCTGTTTAAGACTGCTGTGTGTGTGTCTTTTTTAACACGTTATTGCTTAATTTAATCCTATAGTTTCAATAATTCGCACGCATTATTACTTATAGTTGAGAGTTTTTAGTGTGTAATTTTACATTAATTATGAAGTTAAAAGCATTTCACCCTATAGGCCTACTGGCTGCTATGTTTTACTTATGTTTTAAAACCCCTTCACTCAATCAAGCAAGCAGTTAATCAATTAAACAACTAATATCACTATTTCTCCTTCTTTCGGTGGGTCGGTGCATAATTTCGTTTATTTTACCATATATGTTTTTTTTTTAATCAATAAACCACTCTCTCCACCAATTAATCAATCAGTTGACAGCCTAGTATATATCACTCTTTCTCTTTCTTTCTGTAGGTTTGTGCATTATTCCATTTTTCTTTCGTGCTATACTGGATTCTATGTTATGTCCTCTATAAAATTGAACGCGAATCACCAAAAGGGGTGATGATCGTTATTCCACAGGTTTGTTAATCCAAAAATGAAATAAGGTTCGTTATTCTAAACGTTCATTAATCCGGAAATGTAAGAAGATGGTGAGTACTAACGAACCTTCGGAATTACGAACCGTATTTCGTTTTCGCTTTAACGAACCATCCGAATAACGATATTTATTTTTTCCATTTTCGGATTCACGAAATTTCGGGAAATCGATCCTTGTTTCATTTTCGGATTAATGAACCTTCGGAATAAAGAATCTTCGGAAAAACGAAATGTCACCTTAAAAAAAGTATATAACGAGTGGGATGGTACAGGATTCCGCATTCACGAAGTGACAGTTTTGAGGCGTTTTTTTTCAATGAGGTGAAACTGAATTTCAATAACAGAAATATAAATCTTCATCCAGCATAATATTCACCATTATACCTTCCGAAACATTTGAAACGTTAACGGGCATAACCCTAGCCCAAACTTGAATGGCAAAACTGTCAATTGGATGAATATTGTAAGAGCCTATCATCTGTTCCAATGGAAGTATAATAACACGATTTTGTAGATGTTTTTTGATGTAACATTTTTCAGGGGGTAAGAATGCCTTTGATTTCCTTTATAATAGATCCATTTAACTTAGATAGAAACAGATATGGAGCTTGACCTGAAAGTGCAAAATTGCAAAGTTTAAATTAATTATTAAAAACTAAATTGCATCTCTTCCTTCCGAGATTCGAAATTCAATCAAGTAAAAAAAACAAAAACAAAAACAAAAACCACCAACAACGATCACTACTTGTAATCTGCTCCTTATGTAGGGAGACCTGGCATTATTTTTTTGTCGGAATTCAAATAAAAAGGCTTATAGAGGGCATGTAGCCAATACAATGTTTACGTGAAGTTTCAATTGCATTGTATCCATAACACTGGAATCTTTCCAGCTTTGACACAATGACACAAATGTCCCAATTCTTTAAAAATTGCAAAGGTAAACCCAGTGTTTAAGAAAGATGATCCTTGTCAAATTAGTAACTATAGACCAATTTCTATTCTTCCTAGTATTTCCAAAATTCTTGAAAAAATTATATATGATAGATTTTATAAATGTTTGCATAATCATACAGTTTTGAATTTACCTCAATATGGTTTCCGAAAGAACTATTCTACAGATTTGGCTTTGGTCCAGTTGTGTGATCAAATTAAAAGCGCAATGGCAAATAAAAAACATGTTATAGGAATTTTTATGGATTTAGCTAAGGCGTTTGATACGTTGCAACATGATATTTTACTTAAAAAGTTACAGTTTTATGGTGTTCGCGGTGTTGCACTCTCGTGGTTTCGGGATTATTTATCATGTAGACAGCAATATGATGTACATAATGACATGTCGTCAAATTTTTTACAGATAAAATGTGGTGTGCCCCAGGGCTCAATATAAGGTCCCCTTCTCTTTTTGTTATATATCAATGATATCGTTAATTCGTCGTCTATGTTATCATTTATATTATATGCCGATGACACCAATATCTTTTATTCCCATGATAATATAGAAACGTTAGTATCTATACATTTAATGCAGAGGTACCAAATGTATCAAACTGGTTTAAGAACAATAAATTATCACTTAATATTGATAAAACAAATTATATCTAATTTATGCATATGAAAACTCATACAAATGATTTTGTAAATATTATAAAGATTGATAATGTACTTCTTGAATGTAAAAGTTCTGTTAAGTTTTTAGGCATTTTCATTGATGAAAACTTAACCTGGAATGATCACATACGTGATGTTACAACCTGTATTTCTAGAAATATAGGTATTCTTTCAAAGATGAAAAGTTATCTTCCTGAACGTACTCTTTTTATGCTTTACAATTCTTTAATCATACCATATATTTTGTATTGTAATCTAGTGTGGGCTACAAGTGCAAAAACTAAACTCAATTCTATTCATTTATTACAAAAGAAAGCCATTCGCATCTTTACTGGCTCACAATACTTAGCCCACACCAATCCGCTTTTTTATCAGTTAAAAACACTGAATATATTTGATATAAATGCATTTCACTTTTTGCTTTTTATGTTTAAGTATTTGAACAACTTACTTCCAAACACTTTTCAAGCATTCTTAAAACTGAATTTTACTGTCCATTCGTATCCCACTCGTAATTCGCAAAAATTTCATTTAGTAAATCCCAAATCATTAATTGCACAAAAATCTATAAGACTTAATGAACAAATCTTTGGAACACACTCCCAAATTATGTTAAATCATGTAAAACGTTATATTCTTTTAAGGCTAGATTGAAAACTACGTTACCGTCAGATTACAATCTGTGAACATAGCATCTGAATATAGATTTTGTTTTGTTTGATCACATTTCTATTCCTGTAAATTGGATTTAAAACTACAACAAATATGCGCAATGTTTCTGTGTCTACCATTTCATTTCATTCCCATTATCTTCATCATCACCACCATCACTTTCATCTTCATTATCACATTTTTTCCTCATCATTACCCTGTCATCATCATCATTATCATCATTATCATCATCATAATTCACTTAAAATTTTATTCGTATCTATGCATATAAAACATAATGCATTTACAGTTTATTACATTTTGTAGTATTTCCCCATTCCGCAAACATGTAGATACATGATGTAGGTCCCTGGGCTGCCACGTGTGCAAGCTTTTGCTTATAGTGGCAGTCCTTCTTCCGCATAATTTCCCAGGTAATTATTTGGAAATTTGGTAATACGAGTTATATTTTGTTAATGGAATCAATTTACACATCAAATTTCCTTCTTTGAATCATATTCATTGTAATCTGCTTACTGATATTCTATGTGATATTACTGAAAAAAAAATCTTGATTTATGTATGTAATAATTTCATACATAAATCAAGATTTTTTTATTATTGTGTTGGAAGAAAAATAAATCAAACAAACAAACAAACAATGTCTTGTTCTTTACCTCGAATCTCCTTTGTCTCTTTTCTGACTTCCCTATCTTTCTACTGTCTCTCCTAAAACGACTATGATGGCAACATCCTCCACTGCAAGTACTTGCGATAATCGGGGTGGTGTAAACATCTTTGGCATTGATGAATTAATGTTTTTAGTTTTTCGTTTGCTATTGCGCCATCGCTATCGTTGTTATTCTCATTATTTCCTCTCTCTGTTCTTCTTCTTCTTCTCATTATTATTATCATTACCATTATCATTACTGCTGTGAGATAGCACGTTTTCTCAAAGTGATAATGAAGGAACCGCAATGAGAGTTCAACTCGTGGACACGGGTAGGTATATAATCAATTTAGAAACGGCACTGCCAAACAGAACTGAAACTAGGTCATGGCAGTGACATGATGGACCTTGCACTGATAGCCAAACGTCTCACGTCTTTTTCGTTCTCTCTGGTATGATTGATAATTCATAAGAGTCCAGGATATGACCTCGGAGTCAAGACTACCACTGTGGTAAAACACCGTGTTCACAAGGGGCATCGATGGAGGGGGGGGGGGGGGGGGCAAACGTATCATTTTGCCTCCCCCAAATTAACAAACGTTGCATCTAGCTACATCTAAACTTATCAAATGCTTTATTATTCTCCAAATATTCCACCGTGTACCAGACCGTGTTATTTCAATTCTAGTAGGAACGCCGAAGTTCCTTCTTGTGGGAGGGGATACCCCCTCCCACCCCCTCCCCTCCCGTCCAGACTTTGTACACAGAGAAGGGATGCACACACGGAACCGCAAGTGACAGATAAACAATGAGTATTATAGTAGTCATTCATATTTGCCCTGAATACCTATTTTCCTTAATATTTTAACTAAAAATTTCCCAAATATATCACCCAAAGTGTGCATCCGCTCAATCCACCTTCTGAGCATGTAGGACCTTATGTGCACTTTGGGGATTGAAAAAAAAAATCTAAATATTCCTCAAAAAGTGTGCGCAAGATTGTTCAATTTGAATTTAACAAACCTCAATCATGAAGAAGGGTATATCCCCCTCCCACACCATTTCACCACTAAGCATACCTCCATAGACTTAGCACTGGGGAATTGAATAATTTCCACATATTCCACCCAAAGTGCATCAAGTCGTTAAATTTCAAGTCTAAATTGTGCAAAATCACCATCATGTCGGGGGGGGGGGGTGTTACAGCATCTGAGTATAGAGTATTTTAGTTTTTGTGTTTACTTGCTCAGACCTCCAAGAGACAAGTATCAAAAGACAAGTACCAAAATAGCAGTACAGTATTTATATTGGCTTGGCTCCATATCAACGGAAATATAATGGAGGCGTAGGAAATTGAACTTGGTTAAATATCTCCTCTATTTCAGTTATTCGAACTGATCTCCACATTCTAGGATTACTTCGTCAACATGTAGAATCAACCTAATCGACAGTAGATGAGAAAACAAACACGGGGAGGGGCGGGGGGGGGGGGGCAAGGAAGACGGGGGTAGTGGGTGAAAAGAACGAGAAGTTGAGTGGAGTAAAGAGTGCGGGGGAGAAGGAAGGGAAAGAACGGATGAGCTGGTGTTAGAGAGAGAAGAGAGCATGATTACCACAAAATACGCACTCTCTAAAGTCGTAAGATTAAAACTTTAGTCCAATGGATTAACTTTTTAAACTCACGCGAATTGTCCTTTTAATCTAAGAAAGATTACAAATATTTGTTATCTTATAGGATTAAGAACTGATCGATCATTATTACAAACTAATCAATTGTTATTATTAATTTTGACCAAAATCAAGCTGGACTTTTTTTTGGCCATGCTAAATCGGAGGGGAGGCGGATTCCCAGGCGGATTCCGCCACCCACCTCCCCACCCCCTCCCCCTCCCCGCCCCGACCTTGAGATCTCGGCCTTCAGTGGCACGATCACACTCGCAACACCCACGTCGTAATAGGATGGTACAGTATTGGTGGAGCTGAGGATTTGGCTTTTAACTTTTTGCGAGATACCAAGAGACAACTTACGAAATGGTACAGAGCATGCCATTCTAAGAGGAATTCAAAGTTTACTTGATGAAAATCGGTTTTGGAATGGATGAGGCATCCAAAAACAAAGTAAAACAAAGCGATCGTAATAAAATGTGGGTCCCACATTTTATTAGTATTGCTCTGTTTTGGGTATCTGAGTCATTTCATAACCAATTTTCATCAAATCAACTTTGAATTCCTCTTGGAATTACATGCTCTTTCATATTTCATAAGAGGTTTCTCATTATCTCACCCAAAAATGTTAAAAACCTGAAGTTAGGTCAACCAAAACTATACGAACCCTTTAAGTCTTATTTCATTTATTTATTAAGAAATTATCAATTTCTAATCTTAAATACTGAGTAGTCGATTGTGCAAATTAAGCCAAATTTTAGTCTATCAAACGCGAATTAAAAGCACTGAGAGTCTAATTTTTGGTTCTATTTTAACATATTCAACCATTATACATCATCATAAGAACTTACAAATTTCACTTCAATTCTTTTGTATTTTTTTATAAATCTGTTATGTATTTTGTTTTTGTTTTTCGACTTTTGTCTTTTCTTCATTGGAAATTTTCACTGACCGCTTTTCTTCTATAATTAGCATAAAATGACAATCAATCAAAGTGATTAATAGTAAAAGTAATCATGTTTTGATGAGTTTCATTACAGAACACTGTTTTCCATAGAAATGGTACATAAAGTTACAAAATTGCGCCCGTTTTGGGATGACATGCAGTTACAAAAATTGGGCGTGGCTTCGTAAGGTTATATTCGCGAGGACATTGCAAAGTTGGTCTCAGAAGCTGCGAGTGACTTGAAAAAAAAAAAGGTCAAGAAGCCTCATGACGAGGCCTTCTCGCGTTAAAATATTATTGCGCGAAACGTGTGTGTGTGTGTGTGGGGGGGGGGGGCAATTCCACCCCCGGCCCATTTAGGGTTACAGGAAATTCAAACCCCGGAAACAAGTTGATTTCAAATGCAAAATATGAAAGAGGTTAGTGGTGCAAAACAAGTTTCATCCAACTTATTTTTGCATTGCTATCCTCTTTTATATTTTATCATTAAAATGAACTTGTTTCCAGGGTTTGGCCTCTCTCTCACAATTTCTTACACTAGTAGGCTTACACTACTTACCTAAAGCAAAAATAAAAAGCAATATTGAGAAAATGTGTGATAATATAAGTTTTATATCTTATCTATCTATATCTATCTATCTATCTATCTATCGATCTATCTATCTATCTATCTATATTTAGCAATCTGGCGGTCTCGGGTTCGGATCCTGATGGAATCTCATTTTCTTTGACCATTTCCCACTAATTATATTCATTTATGGTCAGTTGCGTTTGTTGCATACTAAAAAAAAAGTTCCATCACTTCGGTGATCCCTCGCATTTATCCGCAAGTTGAATTAATCTTCGGGTTTATGTCAGAGTGCGTGCGTGTGTTACACACACATACACACACATGCACTGCTATAGCTTCTGACCACACGAGCATTGACAATTAATGGTTTCTGGGGCTAACACTATGTACTAGGGCTTTTTATAGCTCAGTCGGTAGACCAACGGGGTAACAATCCGTAGATCTCGAATCCGATGCTCATTTTTCCGTGAATAGATTATATAAGATTTTATTCTTATTTTTCTATTTTCTCATCACAACAAGCAGTATACCCTACAATTACAAAAGGATTGCATAACAGCCTCAAAATACTGGCATACTCAGTAATGCTAATTCGTGAAACCTCATCGGCATCTCAAGTGAGTCACTTAAAAGAAAGGCGAGTTGCATAAAATGCATATAAGTAGTAATTAGTAATTCAATAAGAAAAAAAAAAACTTGCACGGAGCCCTAATCGTTCACCACTTGGCTAAGCCCACTGGTGATTTCATGGGACATATTCTACTTCAAACATATAGGTCATCAAAGTAAATTAAGAAAGAAGAGATAGAGTGATTAAAATCGAACAAATAGCAATAAAGTGTTGTTGGTCTCAGTCAGTTATTCAAATAAGATGAGTCAAATATGTCTCACCATGCAACTCTTTCATTCGATTGTGCTTTAAAAAAAATACACGCAACATATACATGCAAACCATCTCTTTTCAATATATTTGTTACCCCACGAACCTAGCAAAACAAAACGACTTGGAAGAAAATGAGAATGAAATAAATGAATTGAATTAAATTAAATTGAATTGGATTGAATTGAAAGCATCATGTAATTTCATTCTATACCAAATTAGAATGTCTACTTTCCAAGTGTCATATACTATAAGGAAATAAGTACATCGGGTCGTCTATGCAGCACCTAATTTTTAACAACATGAATGTGCATGTACAGTGATAATGCAGATACAAATAAATCAAATCAAATCAAATCAAATCAAATCAAATCAAATCGAATCGAATAAAATCAAATCAAATCAATTAATACTCGCCTTCTTATTTCCCAGAGATTTGTCTCTCTTTTCCGTACTGGTCAATCCCAAAAGCCCCACCTGTGTAGTTTGGTGCAGTATCTCTTCATCACAAATTTTCCTAGTCAATATTAACTTGTGTACGAGGCAGAGAGTAAAATAAAATCTTTTGCTGTTCGTATATATTTCTTCGAGAACATCATATCTATATAATTCTAGAACCAGTCATTCAATTGAAAACATTAATTATAGAATTAGATAAAAGCTCCTGTTTCTCTATCAATTTCTTGCTTATTTTGTGCAGAATTATATCCACTTCTTCCTTCTCCAATAATGTAACATGTGTTCTGCAGCAAAATCCCCCACGGCTTACCGGGTTGAAAGAAAAATAACTAGTAATATATAACAAAAACACGCAAATTACACTGCAATTATGTAAGACCCACGTATATTTACAAAGATGGTATCCGAATAACTCATCATCCAGAAAATATCCTACACCAAAACAGGACCATGCATGTTCTCCAACTGCTATGAAAACTTCCGTTGTTATCTATCATACATTCAACGCTTTTGTTTTTGACGTGTCATATCACATGTGACATATCACATGTCACATAAATACCAACCCACACACACACACACACACACACACACACGCACACACACACACATATATATATATATGTATACATACATACGCACATATAAACAAGCAAAACAAAAACCACACACAAACTCAATATTAGTCAGAAACACATACGTTCAGAGGCACGAGTACACACATGGGTACACAACACATTATACACTGGATAGGTCCACACTCGTGTAACACATTCTTACAGGGCCTGTTTTATAAAGACTTGAAATTGATTATAAAGTTGATTTCTATGATAAGTCTATAGCAGCCTGTGTGTTAAGGAATTTAAAATCGATTTTATCTTTTGATAAAACAGGGCCCTGGTCTCCAATAGGGTCCTATAAATAAATATAAGTGCATCTTCAACTGCAACTAATGATAATTCAATTAATTCGCCACTCTTCACACTTATCATCTCAAGTTGTTGCTGTTGTTTTCATAAATAGGCCTACACATTTCTTTTCTCTCCTTCCCCACTCACTTCCAATTGTCGAAATCATTAAGTTACTACAATTCAAGGTTCAATGGCAAATTGTTTCTTTCGTTTCTTTTTGTCTATTATTTTTTCCTGAGGCTTCCATCATTATCTTGCATCATGCTTACAATGGTAGACTCCTATATTCTTCTCTCTATATAATTATCTGGAAATAAGTATACTGCTGATTTCTTTGATATCACTGTATTTGTTAAAACACTTTCAATATTATAGTGATTATCATACTGTGAATTTATTATGTATATATATTTTTTCGACATTGATATATCTTCCTATTCATCCAGGTAACGTTCAATCAAAGCAAAAAAAAAAAAAAAAAAAAAAAAAATCCACTGTATCTTGACTTACCGTTTCCACTCAGATTTTGTTTTTACATTTTCGTTCCGTTTTTTAAATTTTGTTTAAAATACACTGTAAATATATCATGAACTATGCATGATTTTTACGGGAAATGCAGAAATAAAATCAAACCGAATGGAAAAGAACATTAGATTAATATTGATAATTGTCTCTCAAAATCATTTATACGTTATTACAACTCAGAGTTCTTTGATACGTTTTGATTTAATTTTGTTTCTAAATGTATGTTACCGAAAATGCATTTCTATGGATTCTCTTTTGATTGAACATGGCTTTTCGTTTCTCAGATTTCCATTTTTTTTTTAATATTGAACATATTTGGTGAAGCCTTTATCATTGGTGATAGATTCTACAACTAAAGTCATCATGACTACTGACAGTCTTTAGGCGTACATGTTTTCGATAATGATGAGAAAATCATATTATCCACATCAGACATGTGGCTTTGTATACAGCGAGCTCAATATAATCAACGATAATTGATATGAGTATACACCTTACACACTATTGAAAGTATAATGGTATGCTGTCTGCTTGATTTGGAGGAAAAAAAAACCAAGGGAAAAAAAAGAAACTTGCTTCATTTCTGTAATGAATAGTAGGTCTAAAATCACAATGTCGACCTGTTTGTAATTTGAGATCTCTTCTCCATCCCAGAAACCTGCTGAAAAATAGATTAATTGCTAATATCGAAATATTATATCATAGAGATCAAGTCACGAACTGAACATGCGCATCGTGTCTATTTCAGCCCCACTTGCTGTTTTCATAGAAAACAATATCCTCAGAATGATATCCGTCGGCTCTGTGTAAAGAAAAAACAACTCACTCCTCCAAGTTTAGAGTAGCATGCCTCTCTCCTTTGAAATTAAGAATTGTATACTATAGTGACCGACTGGAAGCTCGATTATTATAACCCTCATGTCATTTAATTTTGAATTTACGCAATATACGTGTATCTGACATGATTCCACTATATTAAGAGATGGCAATATCATAGATTTTGTGGCAGAGGTTTTTCTTTTTCTTCATTATTGAAAGAGCTAAACATCATCGATCACTATCAGCCAAATTTAAATCTGTCTGCTCACGGGTATGCCAGACAATACTTTTACAATTGACTTCAACTGAATAAACTTAATTTCACACGTCTGCATGAATTCGCTGGTCAGAAATCTTAGGGCAATGAAAAGTTTAAAAGAAATAGATATCTTCGAATATTTTGTATTTAATAACGTTCTATTGCCTTACGAGTACTGCAAAAATCAAGCAGATTTTCAATGGCTCCTCTATCAATTCATTTTCCCCTCTTTACTTTCGATATCCTCGAAGTTTGTTTTGAATCGCTCTTGATGACCACTTCACATTGCGTGTTCATACCCGTGAAATGCTGCTATGGAAAACGCTATATGGAGAAGAGAAAGGCAATTATGGGAATTTTCAGTAGTATTTCCTTGTTATCATTCGTTTTATTTTCTCTCCAAACTCCACCTTATATCATTCTGATCAACCTGCCTCATAATATTAACAGTTTTCGTTTTATATATATCTGTATCATCTGCTGTGAAAACACAGACTTGTTTGGTTGTATATTTTCAACAGTAATATTGGAGTACATCCCGATGAAAACGCGTTCTTTCTATTTCAATATAAATAAACAGAATAAATAAGAAAAACAATAGTTGTGTATTTTCAACAGTATTTCCTCGTTACGATTATCTCACAGAGTATTTGCTTCGACTTATTAAGATCGTTATCCAAATAGGCGCATGACATGATATGACCTTTGAATGGTCAATTCTAAGAGGAGAGATTCCCATAATGCCGTGCGCCATCCTTCTCAGGAAATAATAACATAAATGACATTGATCTGTTATTCAGGGATTAACCTGCGCTTCAAATTCATTGAAAAGGCTTCAGATGTGTGGAAAAGGGACGGATGTCTGCATGCATCCCTTTTCAACTGTACACCATACGGTTTACATATAAAAATAATTTTCAAAAACTCCATTGCGTCTTGATATATAGCATTGTCAAGACTATTATGACGATTTTCCCTCTAGGTTTAATTTTACATTTTTTTTTTTTTTTTTTTTTAGTGGAAATCTACTCATTGTTCCAGAGGACTCGATTACACAGGGTGACTTGAAATAAAAAAAAAAAACAAAAACAAAAACAGTGAAAGTTTCATGTGAATCAAGTGAAAATTTAAAAGAAGAAGAAGAAGAGTTGTGTTCTGTTACAATTTTACATCAAATACCAGTAGCCTATCGGTTTATCTGCAAGTAAATCCATGACGATGCGAGGAGGGAAGAATCCCATTCGATTGCACACACGTCTTCACTATAAGTTTTCGTTTTGACGTTCATTAAATCGAGGTACATTGTATGATGGATAGCATCCATTGCATGTGTTTGTTGTTGAGGTTAGATGATTGTGTATAATATTACCTATACAAAGATAAAAAGGGGGATGTCACAGGTTTATTTTTTTTAATTCATTACAGATAATCGCTTTTATGTACAAACCAGTGGGAGAGTTGTAAGGGAATGGTATCGTCATTTCATCTAATAATGTGAATGTGAATGTCTATTCAGACGATAGTTTCATTATAACTCACTGAATTTTGAGATGTCATGATGTCAGATTATAGTGAAACACTTATCATTCCGATCGTTTAAGTTTGCTTTTACTAAGTCAGCATTCACAAGGAATTCACATTCCTCTCAAGATAGACAAACCCAACTATTAGATCACAATTTGTTGTTCTTGTTGTTGTTGCGTAACTAAAGAATATTCTTTCCACTATCTAGTTTTTTGTGCATTTTTTTTTGTTCTATCACAGAAAAGGATAAGATTATTTTACAGATTGCATTATGGGGCAGGCCCATAGGAGTAGAATTCAAAGAAATAAAGAAAAATATTGACATCTTACCCAACATGATGTAAGTTCTGATTCTGTTTCTTAATTGACTTCTCACCTTCTTCAGTTGGAGAAATTGGCAATGACAATGCCACTTTGCTTCATTCGGACTGAAACTGGACCCGATCAATGAAACAACAGTCTTATTCGTACCAAAGTATGTAATATACCAATCATTTCTTACTCTGAAACCAAATGAAAGTTCTCACGATCACAATAATGGTTCAAATTTTAGTTTAGTTTCTGACAGCCTGTGTGGTAAGGAAATTTAAAATCAATTTTATCTTTTGATAAAAAGGGCATCTGATCTTCTTATCAACTCTCCGTTTCATATTCACAAACATTGATCATTCGCTACTTACAGCCAAACAAGCTTGCTTTTTATATAGGTTCCGTCATAATTTTCTTTGTATAACCAGATTTCGATTTCGACCAGTTATCATTATAACTACTGTATGTAGTATGTATCCTTATTCTTTGTTGTTGTGGTTGTTGATTACTGACAAGGTGCTAAATATTGTGCTATTATTCTTGATATAATGTTGATATATGAGAAGTATGAAATAAATTGCAACTTGAAACTGAAACTTGACTACAAGCGAACTAAAGGACGGCCAAAATTAAAACCATCGTTAATTATTCACAAAGTGTTTCCAGCTCTCGTTGTAAATCTAGTTTCATGTACGAAAATAGAAGATCAATTATATATGCACAATTGTTGTTTTACTATGTTTGAGGAGAATGCACCCTACAATCATTGCTTCTTTAGCATTGCTCCCCATCCCCTGTATTTTCTAAACTTCAGAATGTTTGTTTTCTTTTTCACCCTATCAATTGTTTATCCATAAATTCCATTTATCTTATTTTGTAACGTTGACATATTATGTACTTAGGCCCTATACTTTATGAGAAAAAATGTATTTGTGTTAAACAAGTTTTGTTGGAGATGGAAAAAATGAATGAATAAATGCACGAATGAAAGGACATCCCTGCGTATGCGATGACCACGTACGAATACTTAATTCATGCAAACCATTTTAACAAATTTTGTTTCCAACAACCCGAAAGCTTGTACAAATCTAGCCCGATATAGCAATAACGTTTGGATGTAAATTGGATTCCGAGTACACTCAAAGTCAAAGGAATGGTTTTCTTTCTCCAGAAATCAGTTCGCTTCTACAAGAAAACGTGTCAACTGGACCATGGGGAAGAAACGTCACAAATGTAAGTACGTGTTTATACGTGTATTGTAGATGACGATAAAAAAATCTTCGGAGAACATGACGACGACGTGCGCATGACTGTTGCATACACCTGCTGCGCGAACACTATGTACCGCAATTGGTTAAAAGTTTCCCCGCATGTTTAATTTTATAACTCTATTACACTGTGCGCGACCTCTCGTGGATCCATAATGGCCAGAGTGGTTGGTGGTGCGTGCGCGTTGCTGCTCTTGTATCGAATCTGCAATCGGCACACAATACAGTACATGATGCAAGCAGCTGCTAACAAAAACGCAGTACTTCGCGATGTGATGTGCTTCGTCTACACGCAGTTATAGGTTACAGGTACAGTACATGTACGTGGTGGTACATGGTGGGTACCATAGAGTCTACTACATTAGTATCACGGTCCGGTCTATAGAGCTCCCGGCCCCCACAGGCGCTTGTGTGGATGACAGAAGGTCTTGAAACGTTTATGTGCCTACAGTTTTATAGACGTAAGGGAACGGGAGTAGACTCTTCACGTTGTTCTGTTTTGATATTGACTAACTTGGAGCGTGCAAGTACAGCATGAAGAGGTGCATGTCCGTCATAGGTAGTTGACTGTCTTCATATAAAACGGAGCGCATCTACACAATTGTTATCTAAGCACGGAGCTGGAGCCGGGTCTTTATCATCGATACGGACTGTTTCCTGTCGGGGAGAAGTCGGCGTCGTTGACGTTGTACCTGGCCTGGGTAACCGATCGTCCGCACGAGCGTTCTTCGTTAGCTCTTTGTAAATTTAGTGTTCAGTTCAAGGTTTTACTCAGGCTCTGAAATTCTCTCTTTGAACTGTTATGTGGAAAGAGAAAGAACTATCGACCCAGTATCACGATAAACATTGTTGAACGTTAGCACCGTATGTAACGGTGTTAAACGTAGGCCCTATGTCAAGGCAGAGAGAATCAACCGACATCAACGAGTGATTAACGCATTGCGTGCGTTGAAAATACAAGTAACAAGGACAGACCTTTTACCAGAGACAGATCTTCCACAACAGACTGAGTGTTAGGAGATCTGTATCCTACATTCAGTTACAAGAATAAGGGCCAGAATAAGCATCGATAGTCAAGTCTAGACTGAGGTCAGCTCAGGTACCAACATGATTTTAAGGAGACAAAAGTGCTTCCAATCCCACTGAACTGACTGCATGTTGTAACTAATTTCAACATGACGTTGAATTTCAGGCACTACCTGAAATTGAAAGTGAAGTCAGCATGGGAAATGCACACATGTTCAGCAGCTTTACTTGTCCTGATTATTCTTGCACTGATCAGCTGTCGTGGTGAGTATTTTTCAAATGAATTGCCATTGACCAATGGCAATATGCCAACAACAATTACAAAATATTCAAAACAACTTTTCCTGTTTTTATGCTTCTGTCAACTAGAGTTCTTTCTCTGCCCCACTTGTTAGTATTAACTAACAACAGTCGCATTAATTTCGTCCTGATTCTGGGTCTCGGGGGCGCTCCTTGTATGCAGTTACAATTGTGGGAGCTTTGCGTTCGGGCTGGTGGCAGTTAATTTCATCCCAAATTACGTAGAATGTGCATTGAAAGATTGATAATCATGAATATGAGGTCAGTGCCATGCATTTATTAAAATTAAGTCAGTGGACAAAAACAAGTGCAAGCTAGGCCGCACTACAATTGTACGTTGCATATCATTTAACTATACACAGCCCAGTCGCTGTAATAGCGACAGGCACAGCGTACTAACAGCGTCTGGTCGGGCTACATATCACCCTATGATGGGACACCCGTTGAGGATGGACTGATTTTGCTTCAACATGCACTTCCAGTAGACCCTTACCTGAGCGTACCCGGGACTCATCCTTGATGGGTTTGATAAATGCAATGTACAGTACATGTTTGTTAAAGACACACATGCATTTGTTTTTTTAGGCTGTAGCTGAAATACAGTTGCAAATTTGCGCTTTCATCATAATTTTTCTTTCCAGGCGATAATCAAGAAAAAGTGTTGCACACTGTCTGTTGCCCTCTGTCAATTCAATCCCTGTACACATGCTACTGCCCCCCCAAACTTTATGTGGACTTGGATATAAAATACATCTGTATTATTAGATTTTCTTACAATTTGCTCAGTAATTGAGAAAGTCATGCAAAAATAAAAGAATTTGTTTTTTTGATGTATTTCTTGTGTTAATTACATTTCTTGTGTCTCATTATTTTATTGCATGACACATTGCATTATTGTGGTATCTGCCACCACTCTAATCACTGCCGATTATTTTGTCATTGCCATTGAGCGTTATGCACCTCCATAGACTCGGCACACAAATGAAACAAGATGTGACAGATGCCACTATTTAGCCATTCAAATTCTTTTTTTTTTAACATTCCTTTCTACTATGAGTGTACCCCAGATCTTTGAATCTCAATTCTAAAAATGCAAAGGCTCCCACATCCTCCCCTGCTTTACCACCTCCATAAACTTAGAGCACAGGTAAAGATCATATGTATACATGTACATGTATAACTGTAAAAATGTCACGATTGTTGAATTTCAGTTTTGAACTTCAAGATAGAAAGTTCCCTCATGTGGGAGGGGGATACCCCCCCCCCACACACACACACACTCTACCCCTTCAGTCCATCTATGCTACAGAGTATTAAGGAAGATGCAGAGGCAGAAAGAGAGGTGGCAGATACTACACAGCCCTTCACATTTACTTGAATATTTTTTTTTCTTAATTAAGGGTTTGCAATTTTCAAAGTATCACACCAAAAAGTTAATAGGGATGGTATATGCATGTAGTTGGGGTGGAGATGAGGCTTCAAGTTTTCAGTGTACACGTATAATGCGAAACCTCTTTAATGAAATATAAAAGAACATAGAATTCTAAGAAAAATTCAAAGTTTGGTGAAAATTGGCTTTGAAATGGCTGAGATATCAAAAACAAAGCGATCCTATTAAATAAAAAGTAGGACCCACCTTTTGTTAGGATCGCTTTGTTTTTCCTTGTTTTTGTATATCTCGGCCATTGCTCTTTACCATCCAGTCATAAAGTTGTTTCTACAGTAAGTATCTCACAAAAAGTTAAAAGCTGAACTCTCATCGCAATCAATACTACACGTATCACTCCTTTAAGCTCCCTCGTGTTAAAGGGGTATACACCCCCTCCCTCACCTCAAGGTAAGTAAACAAGAAATCACTCAATAGCTAAACAATTTAATTTGTTTTTGTGGATGTCTATTCTGCAATTTTTTATAAATAACCAACACCTTTATGTATCCTCTCCTTTTTGGATAGAAATTTTTCCAAATATCCCACCAAAAGTGTACATCAGGGGGGCATTTCACGAAGCAGTTTGGTCGGATATTTTTCTTACAAAGCGTTACAAGCTACTGAAATCCTTGCATCTGATTGGCTGAGAGCAAATTTGTCTGACAACTTTGTCCGACAAAATGCTTCATGAAATGCCCCCCAGATCATTGAATTTCAATTCTAAAATTGAAAAGCTCCCACCTGTGGGAGGGGAACACCCCCCTCCCACACCCTCTTCCCACTCAGTCACCGTGCTCCCTCGCTTGCTTGTTTCCCAAAATAATGAACATATTGGCCCGAATTCACGAAGGTGGTACAAACAAAACCATGGTTTAAACCATGGACAAAAACCATGGAGCGCCAACTGTCGCACGGAATATTTCGTTACGAAATTGGTCATTTAGTCGATAAAATGACAGGTTTCGTTAACGAAATTATCATTCCGTGGACGAAATGTTCATTTAGTTACAAAATGTTGTCATTTTGTTACAAAATAATAATTTCATTGACGAAATGACTGATTTCGTGACGAAATATTCCATGCGACACTTGGCGCTCCATGGTTTTTGTCCATGGTTTAAACCATGGTTTCATTTGTACCACCTTCGTGAATTCGGGCCATTGTGGCGGGCTTGCTTGGGCTGTTCGTTGTCGTTGTGTGACGCCCTTCTTAGTTGTTGTTTGTTGTTGGTCGAGGGCGCACTGTCGCCACCACAGAATAAAATAATAATAGGACCGAGATGTATTAGCGGTGTAGATGTTGTTGTGTTTTTCCGGAAAGATTGATCAACTCCGTGGGCGAGATGTTAAGCCCAAATGTCCGAGCGGTAAAAACATATACAGAGTTAATCGACCTTTCGGAAACTAATAGTCTCGGTGGGGATGAGTTCTTAGGTCAAAGTATATGACCGTGGAGGGAAGATGGAATATACAAGGGGAGGAATATATGTGCAGTTTGTGTGTGTGTGTGTGTGTGTGTGTGTGTGTGTGTATGTAGTAGATGTGTATGTTGTGTATGGGTTGTGTGGTGTATGAAAATAGAAACTAATTCAAGTGAGTCGTACACAGAAACAAAGAAAGACACAAGGTTGTAATACTCAGATTTCAGGTTCAACAAAAACAAAAGTCAAGTTTAATATTCCTTTTACAAAGTTCCAAATAGATCGCCACTGTTACATACTCATATATATGAGACCAAATGCCTGAAGTAATTAAAACTATCTTCAAGTTATTCATGCATGCCTAGATACAAACCACTTCGTATATTCTAATATAGAATCCTCTATATTTGATTTGTACATTGCCTAAGTTCCTTTGTTCCGACTTAGTTAATGACTGGCCAGAATCCCTAAGATCTCCTGAAAGTAATACAAAGCATGTCTCTTATACTCTAGTAGAATTTGAATTTGCCAAAAGATCCCTGAACATAAGTTGAAATTTTACATGGGGACATAAAGGGGGGGGGGGAGGGAGGTTGTAGTTGGTATGTTGAGGAGTGAGCAGATGCTCGATACCTGGAGTAGAACTCCAAGAGTCTCCTCTACATATAGGGGGAGGGAAAGAAGAAAGTTTAAGTTATACTAGAGTGTTGAGGAGTGAGCAGAGAGTAGCTCGATACCTGGAGGGCTCCGGTAGTCTCCTCTACATATAGGGGGAGGGAAAGAAGAAAGTTTAAGTTATACTAGAGTGTTGAGGAGTGAGCAGAGAGTAGCTCGATACCTGGAGAAGGACTCCGGGAGTCTCCTCTACATATAGGGGGGAGGGAAGGAAGAAAGTTTAAGTTATACTAGTGTGTTGTTGAGGAGTGAGCAGAGAGTAGCTCGATACCTGGAGAAGGACTCCGGGAGTCTCCTCCCGAACTGAAAAATTTTACTGCTTATATAGGCTTAATGCGGACGTCGAGGGAATCACTACGCGGAGGTAGCTACGGTCTGCGCTAAGCGCCGAACTTGTACACTCCGTAGATTTTGTGCTAGTTAGACGTCGCAAATATCTTATTATCTCGACAAATATCACTCTCCATAATATGGGTTCCGTGTTACAATAAATTATGAGTTATCTACCTAATGACCAGATGCATACAACGGACCAAATTTCTCTAGTATTGTCCAGAATCAACAAAATAGCAGTAATTTTCACACACGAAGGATCCAAATCACACGCTGACGTGGCTACGTCTTAACAGCGATGCGAAGCCAAAGCTCGCATGCAAACTTATATCATTTTGCAAGTTAGCTTCCGAGGAGTAATAAAATTCATTTCTATCACCAAAAGCTAATTAGTGTATTAGTATTTCCACCTTATTTTTCTGAAAGAAGGTGAATTTAAGGAATTTTGGATATGAATTAAAATGAACAGCCAAAATATTAAAGATAATGAACGAGGGAAGATCTGTAATCCTGAATGAACACTACGCGGTACGCGCATCTACCGGCAGTGTTTGGATTCTTCGTACAGGACAAGATATCGTATTCAAACTCCATATTCCTTCATATTTCTGTCAACATGGGGTAAGTTACCACTCAGATATTCGCTACACATACTAAATCCTTCAATTATCAAAATATTCCTGGCCGTCAGTTCATAACAAACGATATTCCCTACATTCTTCAATGTCTTATAGAATGTATAGAGTTGCTGAATGTAATGTGCATTAACCGTTTCTATACTTATAACACGTATCCAAGCAAAACAAATTCAGCTACATTAGACCTCTATAGACCTCTAGGTCAAGTAGTCAAGTCAGGACTCAACAGTAAATGTCGCAAACTTCGACTAAAAACTATCTGACTGTTCGTGACGAGGTTGGCTCGTTACAATATTCTTGCCTCCCCATGAAGATATTTCTACTTATGTCCATGCTTGAAGTAATTCTGGGGGTAGATCAAGCACAGATTAATTCCAGTCAAATTGGTGTTGATATTTAATAATTTTATCACGCTGTTTTGGCTCAAGACTGGTCATGGGATGTATGAATTGTCAATAGATTACATACAGTACATGTACAGTACATACAACCGTACATACAATTGTAAGCACAACACTGTACTGTACATTGTGCATTATAGAGTGAAAGGTTTTTTCCACTTTTACAAAGAACCTTTTATGGCTTTACAACTTGTGTTAAATGTACAACTGTACATAGTAGTCAAACTTTAGGCCTAGCCAATCATGCAGTTTAGAAGAGGAAGCATAAGTGTGGGATCAGTATCGGTGTCTTTAGTTTCATAACCCTTTCGTTTTATTGTTTGTCCAGTTACTCCAACATAAAGAGATGTCTGTTGACAGAGGGAAATGCCAAAATACATTCATGTAGTCATTGTGACGTAAACGTTTTCCATCGGCATTCATAGAGCTCAGTCATTTCTTTCTGTCACCACATCTGCACTGCCAGCGGTGCACTGTATCAGATACCAGTGGTGTTGTAAAGAAGTGTGGGATCCTGACTTTATAGTAAACTATAACAACATCATGTCTGTGTAAGATTCCACACCGGATGTGTAGACTCACTGAATGACTGAAACAAAGTTGGCCCAAACGTGCTTAAAGTACAGCGCATACCATGTTTTATCATATGCAGTATTTAACATTCTCTGGCTGATGATTATCATCTGGTCATTTTCACAGTAAGGGGTATAAATTTGGCCTGACAGTGGTCAAAATTCAAAAATCTATTTCTTTCATAATTTATAGTATTACTGCAAGTTCTTTTGAATACTGTCAAAAGTGCAATATGTATTTTTGAGCTTACAATTCTAGGACTACTATGAAATTATGTGATCAGTTGAGAATAGTAACTTTGATGCTTTAAAGCAAACTCAACATAACAAAACAAATATAGACACGATAAATTGTGCAAAACTGCATATACATAGCCATACTCATATATAGTATATTGAAAGCTAGAACATTTTTTGGACCAAGCTGTCTTGGGTTTTGGCATTAATTATTATATTTTATGAATTTAAAAGTGTCCCCCCCCCCCCTCCCCCGGGGGGAATTTCCTGCAAAAACTCTAAGTTTATTGCATCTTGTAAAAGGAAATAAAAAAAAAAACAACAACTGCCTTTCACACCTGTATAAAAACACAATCCACAGAAATTACATAATTTATTTGTTTTGAAAAAGTTGAAGTATTCTGATTTCACTGTTTCAGAGACTCCAACATTGTTTACAATTAATCTATGTATCCAATACATACTGTAAACACAGGAATTTTTGTGGTACCGGTACCGATACATTAATTTTCACGTATTTTGTGCTACTTCTGGCTAGCGCAAATTCCAAAGCATGCAATAAGTATCTTAATGATTTTCTCTACACATTGAGAATGGATTGACAAAATTAATTTTGCAGCGCAAATTCAACAATCCGTGAATGTGTTTTTAAACCGCTCAGCGCGAAAATATCAATGTTTGCTACATTACAGTAAAAAAGTATATTTTATAGACCAAGCTCAATTGGTAAAAGTATAATTTCAGTTTTCTTCTGTCGCTACCATGTAGTGTCATACTAATAAAGTAACAATGACATTATAGACAAAACAGTTTCATAGAATTCACATGTCATTAACTAGTACATTACACTTCGCACTGGCTGATGATGACATTATATTTATTTGAAATTAAAAATAAAAAAACATTGGTTAAAAAGTTAAGGTGATCAAGAGCATTGATGCAACTTATTAAGTTTTCCATAATTCACAACATCTAGAGACAATCAGAGGTAAAGTCATCTATCGTAAATTATTAATTGTTGTAATATTCATAGAAGTTTGATTGAATGCCTAGTATCAGTGATTGAGTGATGTGCTGACAAAGTAAAGCCTGGTGTGCTTAAAAATAGCAGTTTAATGCTGTTCTGACTTCTTTATATTGAGTGTTTCCAGAAATGTATGAAAACACTTCATGTGACTTTGCATGTACACTTTGGATATGACTCAGACTTGAGGTATCTTAGTACTTTACAGGCAACCTCTCCACGTGGCTAGTGATTCAGGATTGACTGTTCAAAGGAATCAAATGTTGATCCCTTGCAAAAGCAGTTTCATACTCCAGCACAGTGTAGCCATCATTTAGGAATGAAGGCAAAATGGCAACAAAGAGAATATTGGTCTGGAAAGACAGTACAAGTTTCAGTGATATGACATGAACCATTTTACTGTAAGTAACTACGAACTTTGAATGTTACCTCACTGCATGTAATTTGGTGTGCAGATTTAATGGTAGCCAAATTGCATGCCATTATTTGGCTCGCTGTATTTTTAACAGGTTGATTTCATTTGCCCTTGCCTGTTTGCATACTGCCTGTATCGTAAAGTCTTGCTTCATTGTACAGTATGGGATGCAATTATGCAAAGAAGGTGGCGAAGTATTCACTGCTTATTAGCTCATTTTAATGCTCATTGTCTGTTAGAGTTCCATGAAAGCCCTACAAGTTGCCTACAATTGTCAAAGGCGTGATACTGTCGGTATAATAATATTCAGAATTCTTATGACCTTATAATATTACATTTAAACAGATCTTTTCTTAACAATATGGCCATCTCATCACTACAGTGCACTCCTGTTTTAGTGCACCTGGTTATGATAGCAAAATTTAATTTCCCAAAATTACTTTCTATATTCTCAAATACACTTTGTTTGTTTGATTATAACAAAATGTAAAATTAATGACGGTAAATTGTTGGTCCTGAGGACTTTGTTATAATGGGAGTTGCCTGTATCTCTGATATGAAGCTACAGTAAATGGCCCTATTAAGGTGATACATAGTAAAAAGTGAATAACATGATACTTTACTTTGAGATATACATTGTAAGCACCTGTAGTTTATTTTTAAAAAGTGTTCTTGTACCAAAGGATCATGATGCCACCTTGAAGTCATCAGACAATCTCTTTTTTTCTCTCTCTCTGCCTTTTATTTTGTGAAATTATGCCTTTTGTTGTAAGATCCTGGCTGTGAAGTATAGCAGCATTGTTACATTGTAATCAGTGTACCAATACCTTGGAAATCAAAGTTTTGTACAGCTAGAATGTACACCAAAACAATCACAGTTCACCTGTGATACAAGTAGCCCCTGAAAGTATACAGATTTTGATGAATCAGATCATAACAATTTGGCACTTGCGCTCTGCACGTTTTTGTTCTGCTTTGTAAGCGCCTATACTGACGTGTGTGCATCCTGCAGTAGCTATACAAATTTTAACGAATAATATCGAGATTCCATGTCGATCGGTTAGCTGATTGTGCGTATGCATTGCATTCTGTATCAGCATCATTCAGTCTTGACGTATTTGGGAAAAAAACTCATCAGTAGCGCTATCATTTGATTGAAAAAATCAGGTGATCGACTAGTCAGTTACAAGTCATTTTTGTTTTTGTATGTAACTTTTTAAAATTTACGTTTAAACCCCAATGAAAAGAAATCAAAGTGACAAAAATTGTCATATTTTGCAGAGGGCATGTTTCAAGTATATTCGACAAAATATAGCAAATATAATACTCGTGGTATTGATACACTTTGAGTCATTGGAGACAGACTGATTTTGCTATGTATACATGCAATTCCCATAGACACCTGCCCGAGAATTTTCGGGACTTTCTTCAACAGGTTAAAAGTTAACATGTCGAGGCAGCATTAATTGTTGTGTATCTCACATTCCATACCTTTTTTTACTCTATGAATGTAGGGAAGAGCTGATGCATTGTTGAAAATATGGCATTTGTATCAGTAACATACATGTAGTACAGCAACAAAAACTATATATAGAGTGACTTCACAAATGCTTATTTTTTTTTACAGCTACCACTAGTACATGTGTGGTTAGGTAGATCACAAAATTCAAAGTTTTGTGCGTTTGCCTTTTAGAGTAAGCTTCATTCGTGAAGATAAATACAGGCATTGCCTTTTGTTTTAATAACATGACCATTGGGACTCTACATTACAAAACCCCCAAAGTTTGCATGGGTTAATTTTCAGTACCGTTACGCATTAAAAAAAAGGGGAAAAAAATAATTTGGGGTCAACTTAACTGACAAGTTTTTTTTTTTTGTTCTTTTCAACAATTTCTGACCTAGTTAACTTTTTAGCTCACCTGAACTATTGTGGACATTCATCATCTGTCATGTGTTGTGCGCCATCTGCTGTGCATTGTGTGTGAACTTTTATGCATTTTTAGCTTCTTCTCCAAAACCCCATGATGGATTTTCATCAAACCTGTTTCTATACATATGCTTGATATTGAAAGCTCAATATTACAGATTATGTAAGTGGTGTTTTCAATAGGCTTTATAGCTATTTTCGAATCATTTATGAATGGTAACTGCTTTTCAGTTCATTTTTTTCTTATTACCCTTTATCTGGTCCTACTCTGTGGCTTGCCTCTGTCAAGCATTAACTGCTACCAACTGTTTTCTTACCTTTATATCCGTAGGAACTGTATATGGCAGGAATGTCTGTGGACTGAGTATCACTGGTGACAACTTCAATGTGACAGCCAGATGGAATGCAGCTGAAGGGGAAAATGTGACATATGTACTTCAGAGAGGTTTTGGAAAGTAAGTGAGCTTTAAAGGTCCTGTTTACCTTTGGGAACAGTGATTTAAAATTTTTTTTTCAAGATACTGTATGACATTGAATGCATACATAATGTACTGTATGTGTAGGTATGTTGTACCTCGAAACATTCAGTCATATAAAGTTTTTGCAGTAAAGCCTACAAACATCAGATATCTTTAATTTTCTCAATAAACCGTAACTGTACATACGGTTTAGTCTGGAAACATTTTTATTATAACTATTGTTCACATTTTGTATATTTAACAATACTTAACATCAATTTTACCAATTAAAATTTTTACCGTGGTTGTTTCTATCCCCAGCTCACATTTTAGAACTATTTTAAGGTGCAATGCTGTGCTTTTGTTTCATCTGCAAATGGTAAATTATGCCTTTAATGGCAGTTTTGCATGTTGGACTATCGTAAGGCCTTTGCCCCTTGGTTAACATTTGGAGGCTGAAACTTTGTGACTTTGGCTTATTCATAGTTTGAAAATATTATTTGTGTGTGTGTGTGTGTGTGTGTGTGTTGCTCTCTATAGTGTACAGAGATTCTGTCATTTGTTATTCCCAACCCCATTTGTTCATACCAAACAGCCAGTGGAAAAAAATAACGTGATGATCAAAGATTGGTGATGGACCCATTTACGAAATCTAAGAGTGAATATCTTACTGGGATCAATAGTTCTCTGAAAATGAAGTGCCATGTTATGTTCACTTTGACTTTAAAAAGTAAACTCAGACAAAAGGAATTAATAAAAAATTGTGATCAGACATGAAACAAGTCATGGAATTAAAATATATAAAAAATCAGATATAAAGCATGAAAGTCATGGAATTTCAGAGTTCTGCATGTTACTTGTGATACTGATTACCATATAAACTTTGATATGCTAATTTGACCTTGAGTTTTTGCTGAATATTTGTTTAACATATTGTTGACATCTTTGAAATCATATCATTGACATCACTTTATGTGAGACATGCTGCTGATATTTACAGCTGATGACTTTTGTAGGGGAGTTGCTTGTACTTGCTAAATTACAGGATATAATTTCCTTTCTCAAAATTAAATAAAATGTTAATTTATTCACATAGCATACTTGCCAACTAGTGTAGTAAGATTTTATCAGATTCAGTAAGATTTTTTTACGTTAAAAATAGCAAAATCAGATTTTCTGTCAGAGAAATCAAATTTGTAAAAAATATTTAGATATACCTTTCATGTGTATTTTCTGAAGATTTGACCGAAAGTAAGATTTTTAACTTCAGTTGGCATATAAAATAAGATTTTTGCAGTCCATGAGTAAGATATTTCATCTTGAAATGTTGGCAGGTATGACATAGAGTTGCATATTTAAAAAATAGTATACCATTCTATGTAATGAAATGTCACTAAAGCATGATTTTTCTTCATATTTTTAATCATACAAAAGTGATATGATTATGAGATACATGTAATTGTAGAGTATGTAGGCAAAGTCACCTGGATTAATTTGCATTTACATATGACTGCAATTAATATCACTATTCTGTATATTCAAGATCATGTGACCCTGCATCACAAAACCAGCAAAAAGTCGCCAGACATGGATTTTTAGTTAAGGGCAGATATTGAAAGAGCTGATTCTAAGCTTTAAAATGATGTATAACTCAATTCAAATGGACTCTCCTAACCTGTCAAAATATTGGAAAGAAAGCACACACTCAGGAAAAAGTGTGAACTGAGAAAAAGAGGCTCTGAAGTAAAGGATCTATTCAAGTGCTTTTATCTTTAGAAACCGTGCTGGCTGTGCGATGAATGGGACAAAAAACAGGATGTAAACTACCGTAGCAACAACAATGAAGGGATTATCAGTTTAAGCTGAAATTTAGCATGCTCAATGAACACATTCAGCCTATAAGAAATGCCATTTTTCAAGGTGGTAGCACTGGCTATTCAAAAGTTATTAGAGTTAAAGTGAAGGGTGTGCAAAGGATTTTAAAGAAATGAAAAGGGACCTCCAAAGACATACCTAATGGCACTACTCTACAAAAAGTGGTTGTAGAAAAACTGCTGAAAACACACTTTCCCATTCGTTTCATGACCCCAAATTTAAGAATAATGTAGACAAAAAACAGCTCTTTCAGAAAGTATGACAAACTCAAGATTGACTTGGTTGACCCGTTTCACCTTTTTGAGGTTCTCACGCAAAATCAAGGGCTGCGACTTTGTGTTCGTTTTGTGATGTACGGTCACAAATTGGGCCTCCTTGAGGCTGGTGTCTCACTGTACCAAAGTTTACACAAGATGACCATGTGAATACATGGAATTTCAAACTTCAAAACTAACTTGGTAACATGACATATGTGTTTGAACTTGTCTACAAAGAGTTCATTGGCCCATCTGAAAGAGCTATTAATTGTATAACAAAATCAATTTGTCCTCAGGAGAACTTCATGATGCATGTGGGATTTCATTTATGTAAATCTGTCAAGGACAATGGAGACCCCTCGTGGGGGGGGGGGGGGCACAGTGACATTTCTTTAATATTCATCCACTCAGCATCTTTGCTGTGTAAAAATAACTTTTTCCTTATTTTTTTTTTTTCTTGTCACCAGTCCCACTGTTCTTTGTGAAACCAGTGCCTTGAGTTGCTACCTCGGGCAGACCATATTGATCAACCACATAAGTGCAATTGGCTACTTTTTTGTGGCCCTGTCATATGGTGAATGCCGTGCAATTTACTCAAGTAGGAATGTTACCGGTGAGTAGTTTATGCAATCAGAAATTTTCCACATTCCATGATGCCAAGATTGTCTCAGTATTTTATCTGCCTCAGCTTTGAAGAGGAAATCCCGTCCAGTTATAAGTTAGTCTGATAAAAAAAAGAGTATAATTTTACAAATTCAACAGTAAAAATTTTACTGATATCGGATGAAAAATAAGGAAGTTATGAAATTTTGAAGTTTTGATAATTTCTGCAAAACAGTTCGTGTACAGTGGGTATGAATATGCAAAGTAGTGAGCTAACCATGTCACACCCTCACAATTTTCCACTGATCGTGTAAAAAAAGAAAAAAAAAGAATGATGAAAATTCAATGTGTCTGTCATTGAAGTCTGAAACGTGACATTATTCCTGGTTGAATAACTTCAGAATAGTGATCAGTTATGAGGATTTGAGCCTCAGGCATGATTGCGTTTGAATGAAAAACAGGAAATTTCATTTGCATAGTCATATTGATTGTTCAAGAACTGTTTCCCCCTAAAATAGAAAAACTTCAAAATGTCATAACTTCTTTATTTTTCATCCGATTTCGATCAAATTTATACCGTTGAACTTGTAATACTCTTTTTTATCAGACTGATTTTTATTTGGACTGGATTTCCCCTTTAAGAAGGGTGCACGAAGCATAATGTACAATGTATGTAATTTTGGGGGTCGTTTGTCCATCTGTCTATCTGTCTATGCTAGATCTTATCATTGTGATTTTAAGAAAAACGGAACATTGCTAATTTCTGTTTTTTCTTCTGTTTTACGTGACTCAGATTAGTAGGTAGAAGGTAGGGAGAAGTTTACATAATGATCAATCATGTGCTAGCAGTAGTACAAGATATATTTCTTGACAAGCTGCATGCAGTTCAATTTGAAGATTGTTGCTGCTGCTAGCAACCACATATGTTTTAGAGATTCTGTGAGATTACTTTTTACTGCCAGCAGACATTTTTGGCTAACAGTTTGCATTTTTGTTTTTACAACAGATACTGTGTCATCACAGCTTTATTTCACACATTACTATGCATATTTATGTGTCCATTTTAGAGCACATACATTACAGTTTATGCAAGCATACAAAATGTATCATGGAAACTGTTTTATCTTTGTAAACTTTCAAAGACATCCAAACATGTATATCTGCAATTGCACTCTTCACACAGCGTAGAGGGATCCACGTGCTCATTAGTGTGCAACAAGTGAATATGTAATTCATATTGGGTACTCTATAAATGATGTGTTCTTCACTTTATTGTGGATGTTGTTAATTTAAATTGTAGGAATTTCAGATGAAATATTACAATTTATGGAAATATTTCACTTGGTTCAGAAAGGGGGAATTTTGCCTGTGTTGATTATGTTCAAGATTAATTGATGAATGCAGATAAATGTTATTGGTGTTTGCCTCTTTATGAAATGAAAACTAAAACTAGGTGGATATGAGACAGACTATATCACATTTATATACATTAGACTGGTCTCCCATTAAGATGATCTACTGTGTGAAATTAATCGATTTCAGTCATTTAGTGAAAGTACAGGTAACCTGCGAATGCGAAACATCCGCGTCAGCCTTGTGCACAAAGTGCATCAACTATACAACTATCAGCTCATTTTGCTGTTGTTGTAAACATGCCACATTGTGGTACTTTTGAAACAGCAGCTCATGAATAGACCTGAAGATGCAATAATTGAAGATGCGAAAAAAAAAATGTATGTTCTGTGCATTATACTATGATGCTCCCCTGCATAGTTATTATGAATGAACACCTTCTTAGATCCAGGAGTGCACATGATAGTGATTAACTAAGGGACCAATGATAAATGAGTATCGTGCCTGGAAATGTAATATTCTTCACAACTCGGTTTACAATAAAGGCAATTTACAAAGTTAGTCAAATGTCGAGAAGCTGTGTCAGGATGGAAAATATGCTTAAACTACAGGTTGATACTGTATGACCTGGATATACATGCATGTGTTACTGTGTGTTTGCTAGCCTGAATGAATAGAGTTAATGCAGCGATATTAGTAGTGCTAACACATCAGTGAATTTTGAGGAATATTGGACAATCCATGCAAAAGTTTCGAGTATTTGAAGTTCAGCGCCACCATCCCTCGCTGAGAAAACTATTCTCAATTTCTAACGTCACTACAGGATGGATACATAAGAAAGTATTAAGAATTAATATTTTCATGTTTATAGCATAGTGGAAGAATGCTTGACTAGTACCTCTTTCTGAAAACAGGGAAATCAATATTATTCTTAACATGTGGCAGTAACAAGTAGAGGGAATGTGACTGCACTTTTCATTACAAAGTTAAATTTATGGAATTCCTATATTTTCTCTCTATTATTGTCCCTATGTGTACATAACAGCATGAGCTGTAGTAGTCTTATATAGCAATGATGGCACTAGAACTGTTAACATCTATAATATTTGAATTGATTGTCCGATTTTCCTCAAACTTTACTGATCATTGTGTTAAATGCTAATATTGCTGCATTTACTAAATCCACATGTGTATTTGGGTATCCCCCAAACAAAGTGTATGGCACAAATGCAGGAAATTGGATTTAAGCAGTGCACCTCTGTACACAACATACACTTCCCCAAATGGTTCTAGGACAATAACCCCATGGACAATTACCACAGACCCTGACCCTTACCCTAACCCTAATCCTAATCCTGAGCCTAACTGAAACTCTTAAAGGGAAGGTAAACCCAAAGAGCAATGTGGATTGAGTGAAAGCAGCAACATTAGTAGAACACATCAGTGAAAGTTTGAGAAAAATCGGGCAATCGATGCAAAAGTTATGAATTTTTAAAGTTTTGGTGTTGGAACCGCTGGATGAGGAGACTACCAGAGGATATGACGTATGAGTGGACAACAATACAAAGAAAATATAAAGGATATTCAACAAAAATTCACTTTTCTAGAATTATGAAAGAGCAGTGGACCAACCGCTTTCAGAAAGCAGGGGGAATAATTGCTACCCTTAACATATGTCAATATCAAGTTGATGGAATTTGTAATTTTCATGAAAAATGGATTTTTGTAGTATTTTCTTTATATTTTCTTGATATTGTAGTCCACTCATACGTCATAACCTCTAGTAGTCTCCTCATCCAGTGGTTCCAACACCAAAACTTTAAAAATTCATAACTTTTGCATCCATTGTCCGATTTTCTTCAAACTTTCACTGATGTGTTCTACTAATGTTGCTGCTTTCACTCAATCCACATTGTTCTTGGGGGTTATCTTCCCTTTAACACTTACGTTATTTAACCCTATGAACCTATATTTAATGCTGGGGTAACATATGGTGCCTTTCATACAAAAAACTGAATCTTTGATAGCATAAATACAGGATTATAATGTATAAAATTTTCTGTGATTGTTTGTTTGTTTGTTTTTTTAAGCAAGTATTCTTTCTGCTATAATTTCTTTTCTTTCTCAAATTTTCAGTCGGGCCACCAGATTTTATTGAACCTCAGATCCAGTCCAGAAACATCAGTGTGGTGGTACGTGGTCCAGGAACAAACCTAGCCTTCGAAGATGGTAAATTTGTCTGGTCAACCTCCGAGCAAGACCAGCTGTACATGGGTCAGTCGGCCCTGACTATCCAGCCAGTAAAGTGCCACATATACCTCTACAATGCTTCAGGAGTTGTACCTGTTTGGGTTAGTAATTTTATTAATCCAGAATTATTATTCAATTATTTAATTCTAATATGCTGATAGTGTTCAGTGCCACTGTTGTATGTGCAATGCCGAGCCCTTCCAATTAGACCATCACTGCCATTACATTGTACATAACTAGTGACAGTAATCTGATCATGTGAAGAATAAATATTTTGGATAGAAATACTATTCCAGCATGTTAAAGAGAAGAGGATGTCCTATTCCTCCTCATTCAAATGCATTCTGTTTCATTCCATCTCACAGGATCAGTTGCACTCGTAACCATCAGTTTGTTCATCTTTTTCAAATGTTTTAGCAAGGCATTCGTACGCTACAAAGAACATCTGGAACAGAGAGCGTGGAGATTACAAAGCTGAAGCCGTTTTCAGAATACACTATCAAGTCAGGCTGTGAAATCAATCATAAAATGAGCACTCACCTGTCGACATTTAAGTTCACCACTTTGGAAGAAGGTTAGTGACGCATGTTGTAGGTCAGATACACTGTATGTTTTTACTGTAAATCACAGGTTTACATGCATAATACTATTCTCACTTCTTTAGACATGAATATTTAAGTATTCTTGCTATTGATACCATCATGATGCATTTTTACCTTTGAAGCTGACATCCATCCTTGGCAATGGGAATTCAGTGAATGCCGCTTTCACTGCATTCAGATGATCACCCGCTCCACGGGGAATATCCCGTTTACCAGGACTTTCCCCGGAAATCCCATCGTGTGAACGCTTGATGGGACATTCCCCGCTCCCCCGGCAAGCTTGTCGAGTCCGGCAGCGAAATTCTGGCAGGGGACTGACCTTGATCTCTTGCGCAGCTGTTTTCCTCATAAGTGTGCATGCTCAAAATGTGGTGGGAAATCACAACAGGCAATTGTATAAATTTGCTGTCGCGCGCCCTACAGCGCCACATACGGTGACCTAACACACAGCTGAAACCACCAGCCATGATTTTGTCCCCCTTTCAGCGGGGGATTTCAATGCACGTGTGGACGGTCGACCGTAAAACTCTCCAACCTGCTCCCGTGATGCGGGGGATCGTCTGAATGTAGGGATAATCAATTTTGTTAAATCAAGGAAGTTCTGTAGATGGAGTTCCAATTGACTGCACTTTTACGAAACAGCTGTCAGTTTTCTGTGGATGCACAAAGAAATTCCTCAGGTGTGTCTGTGCCTCTAATGGTCAGGGTTCAATGCTGCTGTTTTTCTGAACAGTATAAACATTCATTTTGATCTCTGCAATAATGTCAGCTATATTTCCCTCGTTTATTTGTTCTTATGAAATAAAATAAAACCTGTAAATTCAAGTAATTTTGATTTATATTTCACCAGTCTTTACGTAATTCTTATTCATGCATTCCTGTGTCTGTATAAGTACATGTATGGTACCGCTGATCTTTTAAAGCAGGGACTAAGAAAAGTGATTACCATCAAATATTTTTGTGTAGCAGCATCGAGTATGGGATCAAAGGAATTAGACTGTTGTGACTCCATCTCTTGAACCTTTTTGGTTAAACCTAGATAACTGAATCTATAAAGTGCTAACTGCTACATGTTGGTATGTGAAATTCAGAGAATGTGATTCCAAACTCGAAAGGTTACTGTGATAGATTGGTAGTACACATGAAAGTCTCGTTGCTTTAGATATGATTTATATTCATTTTTGTGATGGGAGGAAAAAATATGGAAAGCACTGTTGAATCTGATCTAAACCAAAGTGAAAGTGGACTGTGATTAATGGCAGTGAAAGTCGTAGGTGTGCAGTTTTTAATAAAGAGGCCGATATGCGTGTGTATTGAATGGACAGAAAACACAACCGGGTCGGCATGATTTGTTTCGGACTCACTTGACTCAGATATTTCAGTCAAGTAGATGATTAATTCTGCATTGTGTTGTCAAAGTGAGGCTGCATACAAAACACATAACCATGTGGTGAGATCTCTCGGAATACAACCCACACACTTTTGTACACGAGTATTCCAAAGACATGTGCTACACTCAAGGAAACCTAAATCTATTGAAGTATAAATGTGCATTGAAAGAAAGCAGCAATATAAGTAGAACACATTAGGGAAGTTTGAAGAAAATTGGACTTTCGATTCAAAGTTATACATTTTTGAAGTTTTGGTTACCATCATCACTGGAATAGAAGTCTGCTTCAGTTCGTGATGATGTGATGTATGGACCACAATATAAAGAAAATATGAAGAATATTCAACGTTTGTTCACTTTTATAGCATCATGAAAGAGCACTTGGCTTGTCTCTTTTTAAAGAGAGGAGGGGAAATAGTATCACCCTTAAAGGACAAGTTCACCTTCATAAACATAAGGATTGAGAGAATGTAGCAATATTAGTAGAACACATCATTGAAAGTTTGAGGAAAGTCAGACTATCCGTTTAAAAATTATGAATTTTTGAAGTTTTTGTGCAGTCACTGCTGGATGAGAAGACTATTGCAGCGTATGATGTCACATGAGTACAACAATATCAAGAGAATTTCACAAAATTTCATCTTTTGAAAAAAGTACACATTCCCTTGACTTGTTACTGACATATGTTATGGGTACATGTAATATCATTCCCCCTGCCTTTAGAAAGAGGCAAGTCAAGTGCTCTTTTATTATGCGAAAAAAATGAAAATATGTTGAATTTTCTTTACATTTTCTTTATACTGCTGTACGCATATGACATCACAAGCTGTAGCAGTCTCCTCATCCAGCAGTTCCAACACAAAAATTGTAAAAATTCATAACTTTTGCATCAATTGTCTAATTTTCCTCAAACTTTCACTGATGTGTTCTACTAATATTGTTGCATTCTCTCAATCCTTATGTTTATGAAGGTGAACTTGTCCTTTGATATATATGTCAGTAATAAGTCAATGGAATGTGTGCTTTTTATAAAAAATGACATTTTGTGGAATTTGTCATATTTTTTCTATATTCTTGTCCATACATAACATGATGAACTGTAGCAATCTTCTTATCTAGCAGTGACGGCACCAAAACTACAAAAATTCATGACATTTGAATCGATAGTCCGATTTCCTCAAACTTTGCTGATGCGTTATGCTGATATTGTTGCATTCACTCAATCCATGTACACTGTAGGTACACCTGTATACTTGGGTTTCATTCCCCTTTAACCCATTGAGGATGGGCTGATTCTGCTCCAACACACATTTCCCATAGACACTTGCCCGAGTATACTCGGGACTCGTCCTCAACAGGTTAATGTTGATGCCCCCATGCTGAGGTTGCCAAGGAAATGTGACATGTCCCTGTGCAAGGCGGAGATAGTTTCTGAGTGTTGATTTTTCTGATTGGGAATATTTTTTAGTTCTCCCAACTCTATTGCATGCAGCATTTTCCATGGTACACAACTCCTCCTATGCTGCTGCCAAATCTACCACAGAAATATTGAGAAAATTTGCAAACCAAGTAATAAACTAGTATTGAGAAAAAGAAGTGTATATATATATGCAGTTGAATATGCTGGAATAAGGCTACATGTATTCAGTATCATAACAACATGCATCAGAAAAAAAGCAAACAAGAGTTCTATATTCTAAAATGACTTTTGATATGCGGTCAAGTTGTGGTGAAAATATCGAAGTTCAGATTTCTAAACAAATGGTACTTTTTTGTTTGATCACAAATAACCTCATCCAGTTTTTTTTTTTTTTTCCATCCAAATTAAAATATCTGCAACTTCATTGTTCAATGCAGTTTGATTATGGGTTATACACATCTTTTAATACTTGACACAATTTGTGATAGCCTTGTTTTTTTTTTTAACAAACTTTTCTACTTAATTGATATTTGTGGTAACAAAATCACACCAAAATATTTTCCCTAATATTTGAATACAGTGTATGTCAATAGATATTGTATGGAATATGCAGAATACAATCGGTTACCAGCGACCCCAGTACATCCGTATCAGCTACTGTGATTGTTGATCAAGAGCTAACTATAGATCTACGGGTAGTTACCTCACAGGTCGCGATTCACAAATATGGCATGAGATAAAATTTTATGCCTTACATGCGGTAGTTTTAACATACATGCCCATCTGCAAGATAAACCAAAGCGTTCAGAATATTCTCATTTCCACCACCCCTTGGTTCGAGTCTGAAGCAGTGGGACATGATGCTGGAAAATTTTGCACAGTCATGATGAAGTCTTGTCTTGACCATGCCTGATGTCAGATCTCCCCTATCATTGCATTGCAAATTATTCTTTGTTCAAGGCAGCTTCTGAATTAATTGCCAAGCTTCTTTATCTTGCCATTAATTTACATTGACTGTTTTAATGTGTGTTTGTTGGCCCAGTTCCATCGAGTGGCCCGTCCCTCCTGAAGCTAAGCTCAAGTGGACAAGGATGTGAGGATCGGGACAAGAGAAACATCACCCTCTCTATCCAGGTAGGAGCTGAGTTAGTAGTTACCAATCAATTACCGAGGGAAAAAAAAGGAAGCAACAGCACCAAAAAAACAAAAACAAAACAAAAACAATCTGTAGATTCACTCATGATTGTAGTGGACAGAGATTCTCATAGAAAACAAAATCATTTCTGTGCGATCAGCTCACCACTTTTAGTTTCAGTCTGCAGTTTAAAGATCGTTGAGTGGTATTGTTGGCCTTGAAACTTTCCAGTTATGATCAGGCATCTTGTGAAAGGCGGGCTATTCACGACCAGGGCCTCTCCTCGGTGGCATAACAACTGGTGAGGTGAGGGGGGGAGGAGGCTACTCTTGATGTCCAGGCTGTCGCTGGCCAGAAATGCGACTTTCATACAATTTGCCACATTTCCGGGTCTTGTCAAGATTTTGCAGCTAACTCTGATTATTTGGAATCCGTTTTAAGATGCGTGATTGGTGGAAAGGAGTCTTTGCCAAAGTGACCTATTCTTTCAGAAATGATTCCTGTCCTATCTAAATGAGGCAGTCATCCAGTAGGCCTACTCTACTAACATTGAAAGAGCTTCTCATGTGTGCACAATGTCTGTGAAGTGTTTTGAATTCACCTCTCAGAGATTCCAGTTGTTACTTCTTTGCAGTATTTTGTTTTGTTTGTTTGGGGTGGGTTTTTTTTTTTTTGGGGGGGGGGGGTGGTTTGGTAAAAAATGCTGCAGGTTTCATGAAAAATACTGTTTTCCCCAAATTGTCTTACCACTCATGTCTATAGCAGGAAAACTAAAAGTACTGCTTTTCCACCAGAGATACTCCTTTTGAAATTTGTTTGTTTGTTTGTTGTTTGTTTGTCTGTGTGCAAAATAACTCAAAAATTGTTAACAGATTTGGATGAAACTGGCAGGAAAGGTTAAGAATGACACAAGGAAGAGATTATCAAAGAAAAAATCCACCTTAAAATATTGATAAACTTCAGAAAAAAAAAGAGAAAAATAATCCCTACAGAATGATACAGTAATGACAAAAATTGGATGAGAAATAAGGAAGATATGACATTTTGAATTTTTTTTTTTTACATTTCTTGACCAGTCATTTTTTTTTTCCATTTTTGTATCGTTCTGAAGGGAATATTTTTTTCTTTCTCTTGAAGTTTATTTATTTTTTGTGGATTTCCTCGTAAAATTTTGGTTGTAATCTGGGAATTTTTATGGATTTTATAAAGGATTTTTGATATTTCGGTAGGGAGGGTCAATGACCTTGGGAGCTCAAGTTGCGCAGTCTTTTTTTAAGGTTTGTATACACACACTGAAGTACGTGCTCTACTCGGGCGAGGAGCTGGAACCCTGATGATGTAACAAATGCCACCTATATTGGAAAATCAGAGATTTTCAGCATACATATCGTACGTATGCGTGGAAATCACTGATCTCATTTTGGAGAGCAAGATCAGTGATGGAAATAAGCTGCTTGGTGGAGGTCTGCACTGTCAGAGTGCTTCTCTGGTTTGGTTAAGATATTCACCAGAACTGGTGCCATACTTGCCAACTTGTAAGATTTTATCAGATTCAGTAAGATTTTTTACGTTAAAAATAGCAAAATCAGATTTTCTGTCAGAGAAATCAGATTTTAAAAAAATATTTAGATATACCTTTCATGTGTATTTCTGAAGATTTGACCGAAAGTAAGATTTTTAACTTCAGTTTGCATATAAAATAAGATTTTTGCAATCCACGAGTAAGATATTTCATCTTGAAATGTTGGCAGGTATGTGGTGCTCTTGAACAAAGTGTAAAAGTGAGGCGCCTGACTCAGTTCGTAATAGTGATATCAGCCCTACCACAACTTCCTCCCTCGTAAGAGTACCAGTAGTACCATCACTGATACTGCTACTCCAGAGGTGTGCTCTTTTAAAATAAAAATCCCAAAGGTACTTTTTTTTTGCAGCATAAAACTTTTGCGAATTGCCACCGGCAGTCAGTACATTTTGTAAACAAACTCTTTTGTGTGCATTTTACTTTTGCGTATCTCGGCTCCTCACACAATTTGTGAAAGTGTCCTGCACACAAAATTTCTAGTTTTTCAAAACCACAAATCAATTCCAGAATTAAAATTTTGTTTGTGGACAAAAATGAGTGTGGAAATGGGCATCTATTATTTTCATTTTATATGCAGAGTTGCAGTACAGCAATATTTCATTTTCTTGATCTTCAATTTGTTGTGACTTTCGTATCATATGTTACAATGAAAGTGCTTGTCCTAACTTCTCTCTGTCTCTGTCCATTCTATAGCCACCTAAATCAGAAGATCATAATGGTATCCTCACCTTCTACGAGATCCGCTACTGCCTTGTGCCAGAGGGCCAGGGTGGTAGGAACTGGACCCCTGTGATCCTACCGGTCCCGTCCCCAGTCCCGCCGTTCACGGAAGTGGTCCTTGCCGATCTGTCCCGATGGGATGCCTACGAGGTCATGGTCTACGCCAACAACTCAAAGGGCGGCGCCCCGAGCTCTGTGCACACTGTGGATCCGCTCAAGCCCAGTAAGCAAAAATAAGCCCATAGAGATCCACTGGCGGTGATATGGGCTATAAAGCATCATATTATTAGTATCAGTATTATTATTGTGATTATTATCGTTATAAAAATAATGCTAATCATAACACTAGTAATCATGATAATAATGATTATCATTATCATGAAAGGGAAAAAAAATGATAGAAAGATAGGGGATTTACTCAAGTAGTAAGTGGTTTGTCCATTTTTCAGTGTTGGGCTCTATCAAGGCCCACCTACATCAGCCATGGCACTATCAAATGAGAAACGTTGATTGCGGGAGGAATGAGCGAAAGCCCCCAACTTAGGGAGTCTTTATAAATCTTCTCTAGAACCAAAAGTGACAGAGCTAAGTTAATATGATGAGTAAATTAGATCCCATTGATCTCCTCAAAATCCCCACACAGTGAAAAGTGAGTCTTTGTGGGTTTCACTAGACCCTTAACATATTTTTCTATTTCTTTTTTTTTTTCTTGTAATGTACATGAGAGTCACAATATACTGTAAAACCTGTCTAGAATGACCACACAAGGACAGTTACCAACAAAGCTACAGTGACTGGTTACTCTGCTGCAGTGCTTCTGGGAGTTGTTATGTATAGTATTGTTAATTGACGGTGGAAACCATGATGGTCATTTTAGACAGGTGGTCGCTATACGCCTGTTCATAACTACACATTTTTGTGGTTGGTATGGGCAGGTGGTCATTATGGACAGGTGGTGGCTTGAGCAGGTTTAACTGTACATGTACGATGAGATTACATTTGCATCAAACTGTGTGGCTACGTGATTTCTGTCTCTTCCAGAGGAGGGTGCTGCCGATTCTCGCCCGGCCAATAAAACCACGCGTGAAATCTCGCCCAATTTGTGGCTATTGGAGTGGCTGCCCCCCTGGTCCCGGGATACCCGGGACTGCATCATGAACTACGCGGTGCAGGTGGACAATCGGCATGTCGCCACGGTGAACACGTCTTCCTACCGTCTGGACCTGGATGAGATAGGGACCAGCGGAGACACAAATGTGAAGATTAATGCAATGATCTACAACGGAACGGGCCCTTTCGTCAAAGGGACCCCGCTGGAAATATCCATTGGTAAGAAATTTGTCTCTCTCTTTTCTCTGTTTTCATACCGAAACATTTCTTTTCAGTTTTTGGCCAAACCAGAGTTTCCTGGCGACTGGGATTTTCCTGTTTAACCCGTTGAGGACAGACTGATTTTGCTGCGACACGCATTTCCCGTAGACACCTGCCTGGGTATACTTGGGACTCGTCGTCAATGGGTTAAAGAAGGGATGGACAAAGTGCTAAAAAACGTTTCTCTTCTCTATAGAAAAATATTATTGTAATTATGACTCATTGCTTATTTCACAAATTTTTCATTTCAACTGATACGAAATTAGCAACATGCCACACTACAGCCCCAAATAACATCAATGCAATGTGTAACATGTCCAAGGTGAGAAGGTACTGACTGATGTGCTATGTAGAAGGGATTATCCTGATTTCTTTAAATTCCATTGCTGTGGTTCTTGGTTTTGAATTTAACCACTCTGAAACTTGTCTTACCAAGTCCAAATTGTGAAATATGCTTGCGTCAATGCATGGTTGACTGCAGTTGAGCTAAACTCTGACGTAGAGACTGTAGAGATTTGGAGACTGCATGCCATACTGTTAAAGGTATCGTATAGTTTTGGTTGAGACCTAATTTCAGGTTTCTAACATTATTTGGTGAGATGAGAACCCTCTTATGAAATGTAAAAGAGCATGTAATTCTATGAGGAATTCAACGTTTATTTGATGAAGATTGGTTTTGAAATGGCTGAGATATCCAAAAAAGAGCGATTCTAATTTGTTTTACTTTGTTTTTGGATGTTTCAGTCATTCCAAACCCGATTTTCATCAAATAAACTTTGAATTCCTCTTAAAATGGTATGCTCTGTACTATATCATGAGTGATTTCTTGGTATCTCGCAAAAAGTTTAAAGCCCATTTCTCATCTCCACCAATACTGTACCATCCCTTTAAAGCAAGAAATATCCTTAGCATGAAATTTTTTTACGAATTCGAGCCGGTGGCTATTTTCGCAGGACAAAATTTTCATGATTTGCTACCGGCATTTAATGCATTCACAGTGTAGACAAGAATTTTTGCATGCATTTTAATTTCGCAAATCTCGGCACTCATGAAATTCGCGAAATAAAAATGCACGCGAAAAATTTCTGGTGTTACAGCACAGCTTTGTACGTAAAGCCAAATGAAAAAAAAAAGCCTAAGGCTTGTCAAAGCAGGTTTATGCCTTGATATCATTAATTTGACTCCAATACACCATACAGTGGCACCACCTGTTCACCTCTTTCCGTCCTCCCCACTGTCTCACACCCCCTCCACCAAAGAATCCGATGAGGCAGGAGCCCCCAAGATCAGCACCATCACCATGGGTGTGGTCATTGCGGTCCTGGTGATTCTGGCAGTCGTCTTTGCCATGGTGTTCCTCCACTACGGGCCCCGGGTGACGGAGTCCTTCGACATGAGCAACAACCGGATCCTGGTAAGGTCTTCGGACTGCAACCTGGCAGTGCGTAGCACACCGACGATTACTTCAGTGCGGGGGGAGTTTAGGCCCCCAGTTGTGCTCTGTAGACCGCGGAGAGGGCAATATGACCCCAAGAGTGTAATGAATAAAAAGCTGCAACAGAGATGGAAGCAAATGTGAGCAAAGTGAGGCGAATGACATTATACAAAGTGTCCAAGTGTCATGTGAAAGTCCACTGTCGTTGGCATCTGACTTTCACTAGCTTGATATAAAATTTCAATGCTGTACGTCCAATCCATGGAATAATGTCACTGGTTTCACGTTTGCAAAGTAGATCAATTTTGTCATGATCCTTTTTAAAATCCATCAAGGATAACATACTTACGTACTCAACTCCTGGACAAGTACTGTTAGTCAAGTTCTTTTCTGTTGCATCATTTTACTTACTTTGTAAATGGAAAGTGAGGCTGGTACTCTTTTGGTGTGAAGCATGTGTGAGAGAGCGCCCTCATTGTTCAGCTAAGACACAACTGATGTTTTGTGAATTCTCCACAGGAAAGTTCCACGGTAACGACGTACCGTATACAAGCCATGACTGTGTAATCACTGCTATATGGGACAAACTGTGTGAATGTGTCTGTAAATGATTGACCAAACAGGGGTAGTAGCCAAGAGTAGTCTACTCACAAGTCAACCTAAGAGTTTCCACACTTCTAGAGGTGTATTGTACAGACTTTAGATATTCATGATTCTTTTACAGAGGATTGGTAACAAAGACAGCATGTGGGCATGCAGTTCCAACAGAGTACAGTTTGGCAGATCATATATACAGAATTCACCGAAGTTTTGTTTATTTGGCTTATTAATTTTGATCATAGTAATCATTAGACAAACAGGAACAGTGTTGAGGGAAATGAAGAAAAAAAAAAAAGGCTGCTCATAAATCATATCATAAGAATATACATGTGTGTGTTTACTCCTTGTTTTATTAACAGACCAATGGAACCATGTGAAATTGCTTTGTGTTTGCAGAAATCTGCAAAGACGATGGGAGAACAACATCCCAAAGCACCCCCAGAAAAGGAAGAATTTGATGTGCTTCTCAATCTCCCGCCGCCGCATCACCCAGAGAGTGGGGACGAGGTGGAAGAAACATCTCTCATCACGACCAGCGCCTTGCCCCCGATCACCACGCAGGCAACCTCACAGCCTCCTACCCCGCTTGAGACATCACCCGCATCAAGCAGACCGTCTAATAGGTCCAACAGCTCTGCCGGAGACAGTGGCGTTCCCATGGAAACAGAGAGGGGAGAAACCTCATCCGACGAGGAGGGCCATGGTACGGCCTTTGCCCCCCTCTTGACCCGCGATGACTCCAGGATGAGCTGCAGTGAAGACAGTCTCATCTCCAGTCCAGCGCCCTCGTCCGGCTCGTCTGGCTACGTCAGTTACCCACCTCTCAACTGGGCAAGCCTGGCTTCCCGGGCGAAAGAAGGCAGTCCGTCCGTCACCCACAGTGCCCATAGCAACAATGTGTGTCCCGTCGCGGTTGACGTCACGCCCAGGTCAGAGACTGAAGTGGTGTTTGAGAGTGTTACTGTTGACAACTGCAAGGAGATAGAGACGGAAGCTGTCCCGGAGAGCCTGACTGTTGAAGCAGTGGGCAGGCAGCTGCAGCTGAAACTCCAGCCAGAAGATGGGACCAAGCTGTCTGCCGTGAGGGCCTGCAAGGCTCACTACTCGCCGGATTCAGAGGGAACCAACGCCAGCCTCTCGCCGTCCGACGCCGAGATGAGCGACGGCGTGGACAGCTACACTAAGCTGTCGCGCCCCAACACCCCACTCTCTCCGAGGAGTCAAGCCCAGACCGACCCGGAGCCCAAGCTTTGGGCAAAGGAGTGGGCTCGTTCAGCGCAGGAACTCCCGAAGCAAACTGGACTGTCCAACGTTGGCTGACCACACCCAGTATTGTGAATCAAGGAGGCAGAAAGAGTGCTAGTGTGTGATGTACATGATGTAGCATAGTACATCTCATCCAAAATGTGCTAGCAGCCAGGGTTATTGGGTGCTTGCAGTTTAGCAGTTTAGTCATTCCTTGCTTCTTTTTCCTACTCAGATATCATTTGTTCACCTACAGAAGGGTGCTGGAAATCTGCTGCAGAATTGAATGAAAATATGAAGTAGAACAAAAAATCAGAAGGCAAACCGATCTCACAGCAGGTGATAATCAGGGTAAATCATTGTATGACTTGCTTTTACTCAGGTAATAATCATAGCAGACAATCCTTTATATTTCAGTTTGTTATATATTATTGTGCATACGTACCATGTCTGCTTCGATGTTTCATGCACTTTTTTTTTTCCTGTGAAAATCTGATGAATCTTGATAAAAAGACATTGACTCCCAGATTGGTGATTTGCATATCAAATTGAAGAAAGAAATGTAAAGGCTATGCCTGAAAATATAATGAAGGTGTTCCGCAAATATTCATGGCGTGGATCTTCACAGATCAATGTTTTGATTATAGTGCATGCTGCAGGCAGGTTCTGGAGGAATTTATGTTATCCGCAAATAACAACCGGGTGTGCTTGGGAATGCCACCATGAGTCTGGATGACAATGCGGCAACGTGAATACAAGTCGTCTGAACATTCCTAGATGTACTGGCTGTGTGATGTGTTTGATCGGGGAGGTGTTATAGAAGGAGACGAAACCGGAATATCCCCTATGTATCGATGCTCCATGGTGCGGAGACAGTTCGTGGAAGGTGTGCTAGTGGCGTCATCGACGTTTTGCTGTGTACAATCTGTACCTTTACAGGATGGTACATTTGCAGGTGCCTTCTGCAAGCCAATCAGTACAGAATTTCCAAATCCATCTGTCAAGTGACATGAGATTCTGTGAGTTTCCCTATCGCATGTAACTCAAAACTCACTTGGCGGCAGTGCTATTTAATATCTGCAATAATGTGTAGACACTGTGCCGTGCAGAGTATGAGCTCTATTTGATCATACAAGAATAGCATAGAGCACTGTATCTCTATCTCCAAACCGCCATAATTTTGTAAATTTCTTGCGATAAGAAATATCAAGATATAAGCTCTGAAAATGTATTTCTATTGTGACGTTGCGTCGTTTTATTCATGATAAAAAGGCAAGAATGAGATGCGATTAACACATATACGGTCTGCCTGCTGCATAAGGAACTTTACCTTACCGGAAGTGCACAAGTTCACACCGAAAGTGTAACTGTACTTGATCGCTGCATGTTGCGCATGGGCGTGTAGGGTCACCTCATTCATTTGCACATAGCGTACAGCCAGCGTATGGACCTGGCCGCTAGTGATAAAATGTTTACATTTATGTGTGATAGGGAGAATTCTATGCATTGTCGTCATACTACGGTATGCAGCTTCTACATTGGTTGGCCTGGATGGGGTTCATATAATACAAGAGGCATCACAGCCAAATAAGGCAGGATTATTTACATGCCAGTGGAGTAGTTTGTTATATTGTGGATGAATGGGTTGGCACATAACAACATCAGACCTTTTTTGTGTGTGTGTTTATATATTTTCCTTTTACATGCTCTTTTTTTTTTCTGGCATAAGGACTGACGAGTAACAAACAAAATATTCAAGGACTGGTAAAAATTATTATGTTTGGTTGGAGCCCCTTTGTACCTCTTCCAGGAATAACTACTTCACCAATGAAGGCAGAATCTCATGCATTGTGACTCTTTAGGACTCTAGCCTTTGATACAGCACCAAATAAATGAATGGATAAGTAAATAGATAGAACACAAACACAAACAAACAACCCCCCCCCCAAAAAAAAAAAAAAAAAAGGAGGAGAAATAGCAGAGAATGCCTATCTTTTTTTGATATGTGGCAATGTCCCAGGTGGCTATAAAATGAAGAGTGCACTTACCTGTTTGAGATTTTTATGCAGGTAGCACATTGTGTGTAATAATAAGGAGAGTACTATTGATGCAGACAAGAGCTAGCACATCTCTTCATAAAGGATTGTGTGGTTGGGGCAAATTTAACAATAAGTGCAATTATTTTCACAGCGAGGTGCAGGCATGTATGTGTGTGTGACGCACCCTTTTCCTGTGTGTCACTACATGTGTGTGGCAGTTACAGAAAAGCCGGGGGCTGTTCTGAATTGATTCTAATCTGGGAATATATCTATACAAAATCTGCAAGGACGAATGTTAATGATCTGAGTAACATTTACAGTGATTGTCAGAATGCTAGTGTTACTTTGTGAGCGTGCAAATGCACCATCATGTGGAACACATGTCAAAAGGAAATGCTGTCATCAGTCACTACATATGCATTTGTTTTCATTCAAGAAAACGTAAGATGTTTAAGTGTGCCTGTGCACACACTCAGTGGCCAGTAGAAAAGTATTGTGTATCCCCTGGGTCTGATGACATATTACAGAGCTGAACTACATAATTCAGAGAGTGGTGGTCTTCAACGGAGCCCATATAAGTAAGAAAGTTGATGGGCATTATATTCATAGTGCATCATCTTAAAGTATGTCATGTTTGACACTGTATATATTTCAAGTGTTTTCACATTCTAAAAGTGTTTTTGAATGTGGGCCACGAATGAGGACTTTGAAGAGAGAGAGAGCGAGAGAGAGAGAAGGTAGAGTGCATGCAACCTATGGTGTATGCAGAAAACACACTATATGTGACTTAAAAGTGTATTACATCTGCACTGTATTATTGAGGTCTTTCAGTGTGATGATTACTTCAAAGATTGTAGCTCTTGCTTAGCTTCCCGGTGTGATTATGGTTGAGAAAAGAAAAAAATCATTTCACCGTCACAACAGTGTTGTTAATCACAAGAAATTGTAGTTTTGTGTGATACGGGAGAAATGAATGTAAGGGTTAAATCATTACTTTTTCATGATTACTGTAAAATATAAATGTCAGCGGAAATGAGATGCTATTTGCTGGTGAATCCTCATGCCTTCCAGTGGATCGTAGGAAAATTACTCTTTTGTCAGTCTGTTTCATACTCTCAGAAGCCGGCGTACATAAAAAGGCATGCACGCGATCTGCATTGTAACATAATATCATCAAATGCACATTATATCATTACAGAATGTTTACTTGTGTAAGCACACATCACATCATACGTACATCCCTCCCATGATGCACACATATTAATCACGCACTGCAAACCTATAATGACAAGCTTGTTCAATTTGAACCAAAAAAAAAAAAAAAATGTGTATGCCTGCTTTTTCCTGCACTTGGTATTAACCTCATAATACCAGACTTATGCATTGGACCGTACATACTTGCTGGCTCGGGCATGCTTGTACCATTCACCACTTGTAGTAGTACTTTAGTAGTAGTGAGCCGCTTGGTGCCATTTGTTCGCACACAAATCAATCATAGAAAGTGGCAAAATCTGGTCTGCCATATTCTTGTGGGTTGAAAGGTTTCTCAATTTTGCCTGCGGCGGGACGTACATCAAATAGCTGTGCCAGGCTGGGTTGTGGAAATCAATTGAGGTTTAGAAGAGATGATTTGCTGGATTCAACTCTCTTATATGCAGATGTCTGTGCTTGTGATTCGTATACACAGGAATTCCATACCTGAGTTTTGTAAATGGCCAGTAATCTATGTGACTTTGCCGTGTGTAAGAATGTCTGACGATACTGTCTGATAATACTTCTTTGTATTTTCTCTAAAGTCACACTTTCCTTGCAACTCTAATCAAAGAAGAATCTGTTGCATCATACAGGTTTACATCATCAGAGACGGAGATAATCTATCTCTATTCCTTCTACTGAATTGAAAAAGAAAATAATCATGTTTCTTTCTGTGTGAAGGAGAGTCAAAAAGTATGATGCAAGCAACATTTTGGATCACTTTACCAAGGTGAATATTTTCCACTGGGCAAGTTTACTGAAATCATTGGGATGTTAAAAATTAATTTCAGTATTATTGAAGCGTTTTATGTTAATTAAGAGGATTAATTGCTGGAACACATTATCATTTCCCCTCTACAGCAGGAAATGCATTAATCTGCTAGTAATTATCATAGTCGGATGACATATTATGATTTTCGGAGGTCGCGCCAGAGAACTTTATCAACGAACTGTGCGCTGTTTGCCAAAGTACTTGTATTATAGCAGGACATACAGTCATGTATTCAGTTTCTACGTCTCCTTCTACGTATGTAATGGGCAGCGATTATAAACTTTTAAAAAATTCACCCCATTTTCCGTAGATGGTTGGTTTGATTCTGTTGTCAAGTGGTATTTTCTCTGTCATGCCTGGCTGATGCAAATAATCTGTTGGCATGAAATGATGATTATTCAATATTCATATTTATTCCAGCAGTAGGTGTATATATCTCATGGTGATCTGTACACTTCATTTATTGTTTGAATGTGGTCTAAGAATGAGTGAAATCTGTACCAGTAGTCAGATTTAAAATGGAGATGTCTTTTTTTTATCAAATGTTTACTCTTCATTCCAGCCATTCCATTCACTTTGTATATGTGTTCATGGTATTGTTGACATTTTTATATAATCCTAATGGTGCCTTATGCTTTATCTTTTTTTCTTTAATGGTATTCTTGACATGCTAATAATCCTAATGGTGCTTTATGCGTCAATTGGTGCACATGCTGGAGTGTTTTCTATGCCAACTGGCACAGATTTCTGGATGCAAATTGTAAATGAAATGAGATATACTTAACCCCTGTTGTGACACCGTGGCCTTCCCATTGGACTGAGGCATATTGCTGATACACGTGATGAGTGGGCTTGTAAGCTTTACACCTAGGTCAAGTTTGGATGGATTTCTGAGTGCTTATTAAAAAAGGCTTGGCAAATTTCACTACATGTACTACAACAAGAGCCTGGGCACACAAGGGGCAAAAAAAGAAAGAAAAGAATGGCACTCCTTACTCTCAAAATCTGCAGATCATTTGCACTTCATTCATGTGGCTCAGTACACGTAAACGAATAAAACTCTATGCATGTGCATTACATATGCGCCATATATGTGACTTGGTATTGTACAGTCAAACCTGTCTTAGCTAACACCTGTCTATAGTGGCCACCTGCTGTGTACAACCACTAAAACCAATTCCCTCCGAGAGAAAAAGCATGTTAAAGAACTTGTCTATGACAGCCATCTGTCTATAACAGCCACTTTTTTCATCTCCCTTGGGTGGCCGCTGTAGACAGGTTTGACTGTATTGTTCAAGCTGTTTTATGACTTTGCTTTCTATGGAGATACATTGAATATGCTAGTACTGAAAACAATGTATGTTGAACACATTATATGATGAGTATTCGGTAAACAGTGGCATTGTCATGAATACTTACTTTTTTGGTGTAAGTTTTTGTGTCTACCGTAATCTTTTGATTATGTTAAGCGTTATATTTATTTATCAAAAAGTGTGGTCTTATTTATCAAATGATGTGGTTAATTGTTACATATGAATAGGAAATGTTGCAATATTTTTGTTGTTTGTTTATTGTTCTGTCTCCATGTTTTGAGGAATGAATGAATACTTTAAATAGAATGCAGTCATTTACTTTACTCATAACAGGAATTTCTGAAGGTGATACTATGCTTCTGGCAATATATGCCTTTATTGATAATTGGTAGGTGCTCTAACACTGAACGTTTTGATACAATATGCATTTTGTTATTCGTACGTCCATCTTATTCATACTGAAGTAACAAATGCACAAGCTATCTAACTTGATGAGCTTCTTCCAGTAGGACTGTTGTTCTCTCGAGGAATCGGTGGATTGTCGCTCAGCAGCAGCACGCAACTATGCAGCGCACTGCGAGCACTGGCGCGCTGCGGTGTTAACAAGGATATCTTAGCAAACTTTTAGCAAACTTTTGATAAAACTATACCTGGAAAGATCAAAGGCTACCGTTTCCTACAGATGAGAAGGAACCATTGTAACATGAATCTCATTACAAGCTAAAATCATCTAGTTTCAGAATCTGCCCGAAGAAAATTGATAACATACTCCAGTAAAATTTGACGAGCCTTCAATTGTACACCAAGCCCTCGAAATCAGGAAATTTAGCGAAATTTCCATAGGGAAGATGAAAACATTGATATTTTAGTGCCAAAAGGGCTACTCTTTCCTCTCATAGAATAATATTGCAAATTTAGTATCATTGTACGCAAAACATTTTAAGATTTCAAAATCTGCCCGAAGGTTTTTGTAAAAAGTGACTTGCTTTGCATAATTTCAGTCAATTCATCAAAAAGTGCTAATTTTGATGTTCACTTCCCGTGTTAAACGACTTCGCATGGGGTGTGTGGAGCAGATGCGCGCAATTTTTCCATATGTAAATAGGCATCATATCAGCTAGACTATGGAGCTTCCAGCCTACAGCCAGTTATGGGTTCTCTGATCCCTTATAGCAGTGGGTACTGCATCCCAAACTGGTAATTGATTCAAATGAATTGTACTCTCATCATGGCTAGTACTCAAACGCTGAATAATCTGCGTTTATTTTTGACGAAGGGTGATTAGTCAATCAGTTGCCATTAAAAAAAAAAAAATACTTAATTCAAAGAATCATTAATTTGAATCAAAGAATGTTTTCTCACCTTTGAGAGAAAAATTTCAATATAGGTAGATTCCAATGATTTCTACATAATATGTTTTTCAGATATTTCGCATCTTTGCACCAAAAGCTACATTAAAAAGTGTACTTGCCATGCCTAGAGGTATGAAACCAACCAGAAAAAAAAAAAAAAAAAAAACCAACAACAACCTTCCCATTGGTAGTGACTGTACATCTCTTGGAAGTCGGTAGATTAGCTATGTGTTATGGTTTGGAATACCACACAACTTGAAAAGATTGAGACATCATGTGCCTTTGGAAAAAAAAAAAGTCCAAAACATTGTCATCCAGTGTACGTGTAGGCTGTCTAAATCTTTAGACTATCATAGTTTGAGAAAGCACTATTCCTCAAGACATAACACTCTTCAAATTACCTTGAGGGGGGAAACAAACTTCTCTCCTTACACTTTGCTATCAAAGTTTTGTTTTTTGTGTTTTTTAAGAAAGTTTTTTTTTTTTTTCTCCTCCTGTCTACCACATAGGTAAAGGGAATAATAGCTCTTAATTAAGATTTCAACACAATCTTTCCTTTTAGGTAATAATGAGAATCTATATTACTCCTGTCAAGTTTACCTTATCATCGGGCTCCGGAATAAGTGTTCTACAAATCTTTCTCAAAGCTACTATGATATACTTTGGAATGAATTATGTGTACCAATTTTGTTCAACTGAATAATCCTGGTGCTATACTATGACAACGAGTAACTCCAAGTGGTGGGCAGTGCCATATTAAAGTGGGATTTCAACTTCCACAGCCAATGGGTCAAAGGTCAAATGTTAAGAAGTGGCATCTGTCGTCTCTTGCTTGGAAGTTCATCCTCACTTGTAGAATCCTCCGTCATCATTTTTTCTCTTCTCTCCAGCAGAATTTGATTCACTTCACTACATCTTGCTGCATTAGATGAAAGTATTCAAGAATTGTAAAGCACAAGTCTGGAGACACGAATCATAGGGATTTATTTTATTTATTTATTTATTTTTTTGTGGACCAGATTTATCTTGTAGTTTGATTCCACTTGTTTTGTCTGGAAGCAGCATGTTTAGATATGCATAAACCCTGCCAGACTATAAGTTTTCCCCCCTCTCTTCTTAGTTATTCCGTAGTATGTACATTTCTTTGTATGATGGTCTATGCAAATTTCATTCAAGAATATGAACGAGAAATTCCGTCATCATGTCTTTCACAATTTGTCATTCTTATTTATTTCTGTCTGTAGAGGTACAGGTGGGTACACCCAAATTCACATATCTTTAAAGTACTGCACTATTTATTGATTGCGACATTTTGTGCAAAGTCATGCACTTAAAAGAAATTGAAGAACGATTTTACAATTCTGTCGAAAATGATGGTTACGTAAGGCTAGTTTTTCTACAAACAAGGCATATGCCACAAGTTGATAAGTGTATATCTTTTCATGCATTCTCGTTTTCCATTGTTGATTTTTCACTGTGCTGTGCAAATGTGGTGTTTATTTATGATTGTGTGGCTAGGAATTATGATAATCGATTTTGTTTTATGGCAAATGAATATCACAACATTGATGTTGTGGTCAAGGAGACAGAACAGCGAAAAAAACCTCTGAGCCTCTGTATCTCCCTAGCGTGTGACAGCTGCAATACAATGACATGGGAAGAGGGAAATATTGGATAAATATTTGTGATCTGGACCACCACCAAAGACTAATCATCTGACCCTCGATCTTACCACAATGGACCAATCCATAAAGATTCATCAAAATCTTTTCATTAAATTTTGTGAGTAATATTGCTGACAGAGACAGCAAACAAAGGCCGGTAAAAATGTAACCCCGGCACAGGTAAATGGAGAAATTATGATAACAGTAACAAAAATGTTAGTTATGATAAATACAGGGCAGTAAAATACAAGCAGTAGGTTACAATAGAGCTTTACTGACTTGAGGAGCATTCCATTGTAGCCTACATACATTCTTTTATGTATATATATCAGTGTTTTAAACAACATCCCCTCTATTATGCCCTATGTTCCATGGATTGACCCTGACAGTTGAAGATAGTAGATCCAAAGGGATTTTTTTTTTTAATGAAAATGATAGTGCATGTATACTAGTACTATGGATGATGGTAATACAATCTTTGTTTTATGCCACAAATAATGTGAACATCCGTATATGACTTTTTGCGGTGCTCCAGTGTACCAGTGTCTGGAGGCACTGAGGTATTTCCACTGTCTGCTTGTGGGCCAGTCATTGGATGCAAACCCACGTATGGTTCTTTTTGTGAGTACGCCCTCTACAGTTGGTTGCCATATTTTGGTTTTTCCTGTCTTGTTCTCTTCTTACGCTTAGTGGAAGAGGATGATTGTGTGAGGTCGTTAGGGTTTGTTTTTGTGTAGTGATATATGATTATCATTGTTTTCTTCAATCATAGTACCATGTTCTTTCATATTCAACAAGTAATTATATTTTGTTTGGCAATAATGATGGTGCAGTGTTACATAATGTGTATTGTAGATGGATGGTACACGTACATTTGCATTTAGGCTTCAATGTACAAGCTGTATCAAGGTTTCATCTCTTATTTGCAGGGCATTCATGAAACACTGAAAAACAACGACAGCAAAAACGTAATATCTGTCATAATACTTGTTGCAGTGAGCAATAAGGTGCCCAGATGATATCCTGTGTCTGTCAACTAAGAATCTGAATTTTACATCTATATTATCTTCTGTTGTGTTTATTTATCAAGATTTTTGAAGAGCACTTTTCCTTTTTTTTCATATAGTTTTCACAGTTGGTGGAGATGGGGGGGGGGGGTGATGGAATACATGTATCTAATTCATAATCTGTTTCAATTTTCGTAACATTGTTGTGGTACTGTTAATAGGAGTTTTTGTTTTGTAATCGCACATACATGGAGGAAAGGGTTACACCACTTCATTACCTTCCTCAGTGAGGTATGTCTGTGTATATTTGCATGACACAGTTGATTCTCTTTAATCTTTTGATAACTGGATGTATTATAGTGGGGCTATTCACTCAGCACATGTATGATACTATATAACTCTTCCCACACTGTAAAGAATGCACATGTCTTCTAATAGCACCAAGCCAAAGTGTATCATGTACTACATCCTGCAGTTAAAGGACAAGTCCACCTTCATGTACATAAGGATTGAGTGAATGCAGCAATATTAGTAGAACATATCAGTGAAAGTTTGAGGAAAATCGGACAATGCGTTAAAAAATTATGAATTTTTGAAGTGTCTGCGCTGTCACCGCTGCGTACAACGATATATGGAAAATAGAAAGAGAATTTCACAAAACTTTACTTTTTTAATAAAGTGCACATTTCTTCGACTTTTTACTGATGTATGTTAAGGGTTATATTATTCCCCCTGCCTTCTGAAAGACAGAAGTCGAGTGTTGTTTTGTTATGTGAGAAAAATGAAAATTTGTTGAATTTTCTTTATTCTTTCTTTATATCATTGTACACATGTGACATTGCAAGCTATAGTAGTCTTTTAATCCAGCCGTGACTGAGCAGAAATTTCAAAAATTCATAAATTATGAACGGATTGTCTAATTTTCCTCAAACTCTCACTGATGTGTTATACTATTACTGCTGCATTCACTCAACCCACATGTCTATGAAGGTGAACTTGTCCTTTAAAGTGACCATATAGTATCCACCCCCCCTTCATTTTTTTTTTTCTTCCTTTTCAGGGTGGACTCTTGTTAAAGTGAGATATACGCCATGTGTTGGACAGATGTTGGAACACTCAACCCTTTGTGTGTTTTGAGTGCTGATTAGCACAGAAAATCCCATAGCATTGTACACACTGTCCAAAGTCCCTGGCACTGAAAGGGCCGAGTGTCCCAATATTCTTGTGATTTAAACTCAGGGAAGCGAATTTTCTTTAATAGTGCATGTTGGATGAAGCATGTGCATTTTCCGCTCTGTACAGACCAAAGCTTTGTAACATTGTACTGAGATCGAGTGGTGCTGGTAATTGTCATTGTTTTAACTTCCATGTTCGAGTGTGATCAGAATTTCGAGTTAATCATGAAGATGCTGTGTATGTGTGAGTATATTGGTATGTGCTGATGTGGGACAAAAAGTCTGTTGTCGCAAATTACAGTAGAATCTTGTTAAAACCAGTTGTGATTTGACAAAACTCTCCTATAGCCGTGTGATTTTGCAGGACCAGCTCTATATTTCTTTGCTTTTGTATACAGAACATTGTGTAAGCATTACATTTGGTTATTACAAGGTACACAAGAAACTCTGTTCTTTATGCTGACTTTGACAAGATTCAATATTACTTGAGGTTTATGCTTCATATACCTTTGTAAAAACATGCAGTGTTTCCTGCAGGTTTTTGTGACAGCATTTTTCTTGCATAACCCATTCCCTCAAAAGAGAAGATGAAGAAAAAGGATAGTGGTGTGTGGGTGAAAACCGTGACCACAGAGCAGAGATTACCATGTTACTTTATGTATTCTAGTGTCTGTTGCTTTGCATCTGTGGTATTTCTTCAATGTTGATTTCACTTGCCATGTTGCAGTTGCATACCATGTTCAGAATCTGAATAGTCATCATTATTCAAGTGTTTTACCTTCATAGGGTTGCTGTATAATAACCAGACAGACAGACAGACAGACAAAAGACAGAAAGAGAGATGGTGGGAGGGGGGGGGGGGGGTAGAAACATATATCCAGAATAGGTGTAAGTGCCATATTGTAGCTATGCTTAGAAACAATTGTTAATCTATGCTCAGCTCATTATATGTGTACCGTAATAGGGATTGCATTGAGCAGGGAGGTTCTCCTGCATTGAGACAAGGCTGTTCAATAATACATACTGCTGTTTCTCGTCAGATTGAAGAAAAAAAAAAAATGGCCTACAGTGTATAGTTTCGGTTGCAGCCAGTGCATTGTATCATGCAGTGTTGTGCTATTGTGAAAGAAAGAAGGCATAACGACCAGAGAGTGTCATCGTTCAATGTCAGTCCAAACTGGAAAACTAAAGTGTTTTTTTGTTTGTTTTTTATTGAGTACATGTACAGTGTATAATGCATGTCGGTAATGAAAGCTTGCTTCAAGAGAGATAGAGGCAAGGTGTTGGGTACATGATAATTTTGTACAATGCAAATTGTGACGATGTACATTCTCAAGGTTGTGGATTACTTAACGCTGTTATGACCACTGGTAAACACACCACACAAGTTGTTGATTTTTTAAACAATGCTAATGGTCTTAAGGGTTAACTGAAAGATCTCATAAACTAACTGGAGTTATTACATGAAAAACACACACACACACACACACACACACACACACACATGTACGTATTATTATGTACGTGTACAGGGAATAAACCTTTGTTGTTAGTATGACGGATTAGCGTAGGTCAAGTTTATTCAAATCTGAATGATTCAGCTGTCATAAGTTGCAACAACAATTTTAGTATAGAAACTTACTAACTGATATTAAGAGATAATCCCTGTCATGTGATACTGAATGAAAAAAACAAAAAAGATATTTCTTTTTTTTTCTGCAGATGAGTTTGCATCTGATTGCACTGTAAGATTTCAAAGATAGCTTCAGATGAAGAAGTTTGGTTTCATGATCAAATTTAGAGGATGTTGACAAGAAATTTTCCAATAGCGGCTTCAGAGTCTAAAAAAGAAACACACTCACAGAAATTCCTGAACTATAGTTTTGACATTCATTTCGTAGTCACGATGTAACCTCTAACTTGATAATGTTGTCACTTTCATTGTAAACATCCAGACAAACGAAAAACAAATGGAGTGGACTCCAATTATAAATAAAAGGCCCACATTAAGGACTTTGTGACCTTGATTTTTGTTTTTGTCTTTTTTTTTTTTTTACAAAGGGACAAATATTAGCTTCTCTAGGAAAGCCTTGATTGTGTAATAAGAAATATATAGGCCCCAATGCAGACATTTTGCACTGATTTGAGTTGCTGACAATAACCTTGGGGGAAAAAAGACTACCACCTATTATAAACAAAGGAGATGCTATGAGAGACATAACACTCAGGATGACATGAATGATTGGCATTAAGTTTAGTCTGGAATGAAGCCTAGAAGAGATGAATTTCACACTATGAGGTTTGGAGTATTTATGTAATGTTTAGGGAATGTAATGAGATGTACTTGTCAAGAAAATTATTGTTGAAGATTCAACATACTCAGAAGTAATGTAGATTTTTGGGGGGTTTTGCTCTAGAAATCCCAGAGAATGCACGAAATTCAGAGAAGATGAAGAAATGATGTGCGACATTAGAAGAAGATAACATGGAAAAATAACATGTAGATAAATTATGTAATTGGAGCATTAGATGTTAAGTCGGGCTGATTTGCATCAGTATATGCATTGAGCTCTGGTTGAAATCCTTTTGTTGGCATTGTTGTAGTCAAGAATGAATTTTGAGATGAAACCAAGATAATTTGTGACTTTTGTTTTGTACATGGTTGGTAATTCTATGCCCACCCTTGTCATGTCTTGCCTGATCACTGTTGTTCGTAGCGTAATGTTACCAATAAAGTTATTTATGTTTTATTCTGATACATTGTGTGAGTTCTGCTCGTTTGTAGTACCTTATGTTCAGTCATCATGAGCATAGTCGAGACTGTGATTTGTAAAGTTTTTGTAGTGTAAACAAAGTACTTAGTAGATAAAGATAATGAGACAAGTTTCTCCCCCAAAATGAAACAATACAACATTTCTCTACGTGAACAACACCATTTAACATTTTACTAATATCACATTTCGATTCTATTTTGAAAAGTGTACGGTTGAAAGGTATACTTCATAAAAAAGAAAATATCCTCGTACACTGCAAAAGGAGCAGTGTTAGATTTAACACCATGGGTGTTAAACCTAACACTGATTAAGTGTCAATAGAGGACCATACCGACAGGTGTAGAAGGTATTTTGTGATAATGTTGAAAAGCGTTCACATGGCACTTTGTGGTGTTAATTTGACACCGTAACTGGTGATTTTTTTTTTTACACTGAACTGGTGTTAATTCAACAATGACACTACATGGTGTTGATTTGATATTGCTGGTGTTAATGTCAATGGTAAAACACCATGCCTAGTGTCAATAGGAGACCACACCAACTGGTGTTACGGTGGCGTAAAAGAGTTCACAACTTTTTTCTTTCAAAAATCAAGTACTTTATCGGAAAGTAGTTGTTTGTCTTTTTGAAATTCAAATCATTATGTACCATACATTTAATGATATTTCTACTATTTTTCTTCAGATTAGGCCTACTTGGATACGCCCACACACACACACACACAAAAAAAAAAAACCCTTCTAAACCAAAATTAACCATCCATTATGTGCAAATCATTGGTAAAGTACTCATACGAGCAATAAAAGACATTGGAACACACCTCCTAGACCGAGCATAATTTCCATGTTTCCTCATGGTGTATTTTCTTATTAATTCATTTTTTTTAAAGTCAGTAACGTGAAAATATACAAATTGCGTTCAGTCTATCTTATAGGGAAAGTGGTAATCATATTGGTATGATACTTTAAGAATGATTGACAGATGATGTCACTGGTAGTATCTTGGTTTGAAAGATTCTTTGTGTGTGTGTGTTTGTGTGTGGGCGTTCCTAAGTAATCTGAAGAAGAATAGAAATATTATTCTAGGTTAATATGACACATAATTAGATATTCATTTGGCCGCATAAGTGATGTTAATGGGATGAATCAACACAAGTCAACTGTCATTTGCATTACAGTTCCTTTAATTTCCCTTCAAAGGATTATACCCGCAATGAGGTTCAAAGGATTTAGCCGCAATGAGGAACTCATTAGACGTATAGGGGCAGTCCCAGGGACTCGAACCAATGACTTGATGAGCTGAACAGTATGTCAAAAAAAAAATACAGTCGGATTTTCGCATTTATAACTTCCAATAATGATTGAACTGTCTAAATGCTATTTCAGGGTCTTAAGATATAACAGCTTAGCTATAGTTTGCAGAAGACCCCATCCGATTTGGTTAAGTAGTCACAGAGAAATGTGGATCGTTGTAAAGCATGTCGTGGGTCTGATTCTTTCAAGTTTTGCATATTAATGTGTAAACACGATAGACAAAACTTGGAGGGAAGGGATTCCTGACATGCTCCACACAGATCCCTATTTCTCTTTGACCACTGAATCAAATCGGATGGGGTTTTCTGTAAGATGTAGCTAATAAGTTATAGTTTTATACCTTGAAATTGCATTTGGACCGATTCACCATTTTTAGAGTTATCATTGCGGAGGGTCCCGTTGTAATATTTAGGGACATACGGTGTAGTTCGAGGTCGTATCAAGGAACCACAACCCCTTAACTATGCTATTATAATTATGTCGTGTCAAAAGTCCGATGTTGCAATAACATTTATAATCATATCTCTGTGTATTAAAGAAATTGGCAGATTATTGTTTGAATCGAATCTGTTCGAAGAAAATTAAGGAGAGCTGTACATTCTATACCATACTGTGTGCCTATATCGAACATATCAACACGTTGCGACAATACACTGCTATCAATCTGTGTGAATGATATATACACGGTGATGATAAATTATCCAGTAATGACCGACAGATTAGAGTTCAACCTTTCAAAATCAATGTACATGATGTATAATCCAGAAGGATGTATTGAATCCTGGGATAGCTTAGCTGATCACATGACTATGATGTGGAGAGGGTATAAATGATATGATATGAATCTAATCTGATCTGATCTGAAATTATTTAAACTATGGAACTCATATTCCTCGTGTACAACGGGGGGGGGGGGGGGGAGACTTGTAATAAAGAAATTAGTAATATCCTCGGTCTTGGCAAATTTTAGAGATTAGCGAGTTTTCGCAAGCACGACGCAGCCGGTAGTTGAGCGTGCCGTGTGCAAAATTTGCTTCTGCACTTGATCAAATCCGAGAAACGTCCCGTCGTAGGACTTTCGGCCAAAATAGCGTCCGATCCCGATGCTGGGCAGGAATGAGCCAGCCAACCAGCCAACCAGCGATATTGTCCCCATGCCTCCGTCCCAACAGGAAATAGAAACTGCTTTATTGGGACGGGAGTCCGAGAACGGGGACTGTCACAGCTGATTGCTTTCGCGAATGATTCTCGGTCTTCCCGTCGTGGGGCGAAAACTCCCTAATGAAGAGCTGAGGACACATCAATTACCCGGGGATCATTAAAAAAAGTCATTCCGTGTAAAACAGTTTCATGACCTGTATAACTGAATCAACGACCCGCTCACACAAATATGATATGACAAGCTTTCAGATGCCTCAAAGTAAACATTCATCACAGGTGCCGCGGAACGGGGGGGGGGGGGGCTGTAGTCCCCCCCCCCCCCCCCACACACACACACACCTTCTCAGCTCGTTCCCTCCCCCACCCCTTCGGAAAAAAAGGGGAGCTTCGAAAAAAACAACAACACAAAAACCTATGAATTGTCAACGGTTCCGTCGTTACGATTCTTCTATATACGTGGGTTGGGGGGGGGGGGGGTTAAACCATTCACTTTGACACCCAAAACCCTGCCCCCCCCCCCCGAAAAAACAAAACAAACAAACAAACAAACAAACAAACAGTTCCGTGGCCCTTTCATGATGAGGTCATAATTTCTGTGAAATTAATTTATTTTATAAAACTTTTGCACAGCTTTAATGTATGAATATTCCTTTATTTCAAGTCGACTTTGGAAGTGAATGTTGAGTGTTTAATCATGATGCCCTTGAATACCATGCCTTATACGTCGAATGCGAAAGTTCCCCAAACCGAAGATGTGCTACGTTCGCACGCCTGTCGCCAAGGTAGGCGGAGTTCCAAAACCGCTATGCTGATTGGTCGGAAGTGTTGCAGTGTGAGTGGCACGTACAGAGAAATGAAACCGCGAAGTTCGTATTCCTTGCATACAGGATCAGCATCGTACATGCAGCAAAGATATTCCAATCGCACTTGTATACATTCCCTTTGAGCTGTAGTTACATGTGCATTGTCTGTGGTGTATGTGTGCTGAAATGAATGTCGGGCGTGTTCTCCTTCACTGATACTTGTGCAAAAGGAAGCGCTGAAGTAGCTAACTACAGCTGCCACCCTCGCATTTCTAATTGCGTCCATGATATATGCAAGTATTCATGTTATTTGTTATCATAGCAGAGCCAAGTGGTCGGTCAGTAATCGCACTATAGTGCGTGACTTCACAGATCACGGAAGGAAGGATTGCTCTCAAGTATGCAATCCTGCTCCGGGTCGAGTCTAGATAAAAAATAAACTGCCGGTGGAAGCAACCTCGCCGGGAATGCATGTTTCAGAAGGGTAGCCTCGGGCGGCACCTCGCAGGACCATGGAGCTGCGGGTAGTGACGCCAAAATGTTCCAAGCCGCCGTCTAGGCTAGAGATGTCGGGTTAAGGGCACCTGTAGTGTTAACTTAAGAACAGGACTCTTGAGAGCTTACTACATTAATGAAGGGATGTGTGGATGGTCTTTTAGCGTAATGACATCCACAGGGCCTCAACTTGTGGCCAGAGGGTAATCAATGGACCAATTAAGGATAAGGATGTTACGTTTCTACAAAGAGTGGAACGTTTTGTCGAAATGACGCCCGTCTACAGCAGGCATCGTCTTACTTCCTTGACGATAACGCTTCATGATCGACCCTACGACATCGCTTTGTTTATCACTGTGATACTGGTCAGCTTTATTGTCGGTAAGTAATATCAAGAAAGTTTAACCAACTGGTTGTAATAATTATTCGAACAGTTGTCAGTTTTCTGTTGATGTATACAGATATTCGGCAGGTGCATTAAATGTACCTTTGATGGTGGGGCTTGATGCCGCCGTCTTGCTGAGCAATATGAAGATTCATTTTGAACGTTAACAAAATGTTGGCTATATTTTGCTTGTTCATTCACTAAATGAAATGAAATCTCACTTAATGATAAAGCATATAAAACAAAAGTCAATCCCGCGTCCAGAAATATGTGCAAAAGTGTAAATCAGAGCTGTATCAAGTAAAAGTGTTTAAAACTGTACCCTCCTGGAAAGCCGGTTATATCACTTTCCACTTAATTCTGACATTTAAAATTGATATGGAATAATGTTCAATTATAAGGAGATGTATCAGATTAGTGTCCGGGCCGGCCAGTCGAGTAATTTTCATTTTCATCTCATCATTTTTTATTCTCAATTTCTATTCGCGCATCCCCGTATCTTTTCCATTGAAATTAATTAAAATGCCTGTGCATCACTGCTTTTATTTTCGATTGTTGGTATTTTACTCCAATGCTTATTTATTCATTTATTTATTTGAAAAAAATAAAGGGTTTTAATGTGTGAGTTATATAATAACGAATTTTATTACATGTACATTGTATGTGAGGGTATGTGCAATTTCCCTTTGGTTAATGCCTTCTTTTGTCAGAATTGGTGGTATAAATTTTAATTTTAATGTAATTATAATGTGGGGAGGTGTTTTTTTTTTTTTGGGGGGGGGGTAAATATGAACCAGTTGTTGTGTAAAGTGTTAGTTTCCTTTATTCTTATTTTTTTTTTTGTCTGTGTCTGCCTGCTGTAAAGTTAAATTATTTGTTTTGTAGCCAAGTTTGATGTAAATCAAATACGGTTAGTCTTCGGACTTTTATTTGGTGTTTTTATAACAAATCCGAATTGAATTGAATCACCTTTTTTATGCGTAGGGATGGCGAAAAGTAATTACCATCACAAAGACATATCTTCCGTAGAAAGTGGCTGATGATTATGCAATGAGACACGAGTCAATTATCTTCCTATCTGCGCGGCAGATCCATTTTGCCACATTAAATACTGTTCATTATATTTCACGTATTTTCGAGTGGTGACATCGAATGTGGCTTCAAAGGAAATAAGACAGTTGTGACTCCATTCTTTTGAACTTCTCTGGTAATATAGACCAATTTGGTTTAAAAACACAGTAACTTATGTCGGCCATAACTGGGGGCCTCCAACACATCAGTGGGAAAAAAAGAGATGATTTAATGGGTTCTGCAATGAGTCGGGTACATTGCCCTTGTGTCAGTGCATGAATTAACTATTGTTAGGCATAGTAAAGCCCCCAGTTCTGGCTGAATAGACATTAACATAATAAAAAAGCTCTCTAACCGAATCGGTCTGTACTTTCAGAAAAAAAAAAAAGAAATGGAGGGCACTTCCTTACAAAATTACACTACTGCTTTTTTTGTACGTTTTCTATATTCACTGTTTGTACCTCGTGTTGTTTCCTAGTATAGATAGAATCTCAAGTATTTTTTTATTGTACCAATTAATGTGAAAGTAGAAGTGGGAGAAATTTCAGTTTAAGTATAGAGTTATAGCTCCGTTGTTTAACTACCAATATCAGTGAGAAGCTCGAGTGAGAAGAACATGGATTGTGCAAGATTGTTATTACTTTACCCGTAGCTTGTTGATAAGCCAGATCATAAATAATTATATAACACGACTTTTCTTACTAATCTTAGGTTGAATTGTGTATGAAACATTAAAAAGGCAATTATGCGGCAACGCCTTCATGTAGCCTATGTGTGTGACGTGTAATATTACAAGATTTGAGATTGGTCGAATTGATACCATGTGGCATTAGTGATTTCGTTATAGTTCACGATCGTGAACCCTATATAGTCCAGTCAATCTAGCGCTTTTTAGGGGGTAACCCACCACTAATTGCAACAGTAGGAATTTCACTGCTGTGCAAGTCCGTTGAGGCCTCCTGAACACCACACTCAAAGTCCCCAAAAAACCAGTGGGGAAAAATATTAAAATTTGCATAATATGCAAATTAGCACCTGTAATGAGAGAAAATTGACAGATCTCAGCTTCCCGTTATCCAATTTTAAAGATTTAAATGTATAAACTTATATTTTGTAGGTCAATGAACACGATGGATGCCTTTTCGAATTGGTCATACAAAAATAATTTACATAAAGTGCAAATTAGCGGTAACTGTAAGAGTACATTCATAACAACAGTACTCACGTTGGCATAATGCACATTTTGCATATGGGGACGCGGGGTTGAGGGGGTAACTTAGGGCGCCTCCCAAGGGGCCGCTTTAAATGTGCACCCCTTTCTACTATAAAAGTATTGTAAAGCAATGTCTCCTGTATTGATTACATTGCATTTCTTGGAAACAAAAGTACCCTTGCTATAAGGCACGATCAAATTTTGACAGCATGTACGTTTGGAACATATGTATTCGCGTTATATGATATTATATGTTTTCTATATTGCCAAGAGGATAAAGGGCTTTTTAGGGGCACACGCCACAGGATCGCCCTTCAACAAGCACCCTCTTTATTGTGTAGATCTTGTAAAGCAAATCTTCTATCATTTTCATGACTTTTCATTTATATAAGAGTGTATTTGCTGTATTGCCGGACCTACGTTTAAACCATTCACGCTAGAACAACTGTATTTGCGTTGCTAATATCCATATTTTGTAATAAAGGGCGTGAGCGTAGGTGTAAATTTAGACACGTCCCCAGAGATTACCTTTGAATGTTCACCTTTTTGACAATGTAGTTATTGTAGAGCAATGTTTCCTCTATTAATTAGTTGCATTTTTTGGAAACAAAAGTGCCTTTGCTATACGGCATGATGGAATTTCGAAAACTTGTACGTTTGAAACATATATATATTCGCGTTATATGATATAATATGTTTTCTATATTGCCGTGAGGGTAGAATATTTTTTGGCACATCCTACAGGGTTGCCGTTTAATGCGCACCCTATTCACTGTATAGATCTTGTAAAGTTAAGTCTCTTCTATCATTTCCATTACTTGTCATCGATGAAAATTGTATTTGCTGTGTTGCCGGGACTACTTTTACAACCATTCACGCTAGAACAACGGTATTTCCATTGCTAATATTTGTGTTTTGCAATAAGGGGGCGTAAGCGTAGGTGTGAATTTGGACAGTTTCCAAGGGATTACTTTGGAATGTTCACCCTCTTGACAATATAGTTATTGTAGAGCAATGTCTCCTCTATTAATTAGTTGTATTTTTTGGAAACAAAAGTGCCTTTGCTATACGGCACGATGGAATTTTGAAAACATGTACGTTGAAAACATATATATATATTCGCGTTATATGATATTATATGTTTTCTATATTGCCGTGAGGGTGGAATATCTTTTGGCACATCCCACAGGGTTGCCATTTAATGTGCATCCTCTTCACTGTGTAGATCTTGTAAAGTTAAGTCTCTTCTATCATTTCCATGACTTTTCATTGATAAAAAGTGTATTTGCTGTATTGCCGGGACTACTTTTAAAACCATCCACGCTAGAACAACGGTGTTTGCGTTGCTAATATCTGTGTTTTGTCTTAAGGGGGACGTGAGCATAGGTGTAACTTTGGACCATTCCCCATGGATTGTTTTTTAATGTTCACCCTTTTTGACAACATGAATATTGTAGAGCGATGTCTCCTCTATTAACTACAATGTATTTTTGGAAACAAAACTGCCCTTGATGTACGGCACGATCGAAGTTTGAAAACATGTACGTTTGGAACATATAGTATATTCGCGTTAATGATATTCAATGTTTTCTATATTGCCATGAGGGTGGTGTACTTTGGAGCACATCCCACAGGATTGGCATTTAATGTGCATCCTCTCACTGAATAGATATTGTGAAGCAATGCTTCTCTTATCATTTCCACGACATTCATTGATATAAAAGTGTGTAGTTGTATTGTCGGAACTACTTCTAAAACCATGCACGAAAGAACGTGGGTATTTGCGTTTATAGTATCCAAGTGTTGTAATTACGGGGCTTGAGCGGAGGTGTAATTTTGGACACTTCCCAAGGGATTGCTTTTGAATGTTCACCCTTTTAACAATATAACTAGTGTAGAGCAATTTTTCTTCTTGTAATTATATTCCATTTTTTGAAAACAAGAGGGCAATTGCTGTACAACCGTAACAACTATGTGAAGGCATGGAAAATTGGAACATATTCGTGCTATATGGTAGTGCATGTTTCCTATATTGCCCTGGGGGTTAGATGATTTTAAACACATCCCACTCGGTTGCCGTTGAATGTGCACCCCTTTGACTATATGATTATTGTAAAGCAGTGTCTCTACCATTTAAAAATCAAAATAAAGTGTCTTTATTTACCACCCGGCATAACGACTTTCTACATGCATGTACAACTGAGTTTGTTTGGCATATAATGCATGTTTTGTTAACCTGTTTTAGGACCACGACGGTCAGGGTAGGGGTGATCTGGGCACTTCCCAAGGGCTTGCCTTTGAATGTCCACCTTTTTGACAAAATAGATATTGTAAAGCAACGTCTCCTATATTACCTTAATTGCATTTTACGAAAATAAAAGCGTATGTGCTAGACAGGCGGAAGAACTTTTCAGAGGCATGTACTCATGGAACATTTTTCCCGGTTGTATACACTACATGTTTTTCATTGCCTTTAGGATGCATGGTGTTACTTTGAGCACCTCCCACAAGGTGGTCTCTGCAAGTGAACCCTTTGGACTGTATAGATATTGTAGATCAATGTTGTTATTTTATCTTTACCCCGGCAATTTTTATAGAAATAAAAGTATCTTGATATGGCAGGAATTCAATTCAATACAATTCAATTCAATTTTTATTTCATTTTCGACAAAAACATATAGACATCACTTTTTTTATATATCAGAAAATGAGGTGCGTAAAACTATGAGGATGAAAGGAATGTATAATGATTGTAGCACCTTACATTAATTATACATAGTCATAAAACTCAAGTGATGGTCATAAAACTTAAGGAACAACCTTTTTTGAGACATGCACTTTTGGAACGACTGTAATTGCGTTGGTATTTGCGTTATAAGGGTCATGGTTTGTATGGAGGCAATTAATGTGGGCACTTCCCATATAGTAGGCTCCCTTCGAATGATTACCACTTTTAATAACTATGTCAGTGTAAGTCAAAATTGCAGAGCAATATATCTTCTGCTAACCCCATCAAATTAATTTCATTGAATAAAAGTTTCTTTGCTAGAGGACCAGAAGGACTGTTTAAAGGCATGCACCCATAGAACATAATTATGTATTTGCGTTGGTGCATGATTATTGCAGGTCTTAGACTGCCTTTGGGTGGGGTAATTTTGGGCACCCTCCACATGGTTGCCTTCGTATGTGAACCATTTTCACCCTATAGATATTGTAGAACAATTCTCCTTTAACTTCCATTGAAGTTTAATGGAAATGAAACGAAAAAGACGTTAGAGAGGTTTTTCCGCTTCAAACAGTTGTATTCACGTGTGTATAATTATGTTTTGTACCGGGCCGTGAGGGTTTAGGAATAAATTCGGGTACCTCCCTGCGAGTGGCTTTGACTGTGCACCACCTTTTAAAGATATACACATTGCATAAAAATGTCTCCGCTGTCAATGCCAATTCTATTTCATGGAAATAAAAGAGTCTTTGCTAGACGGCCAAACGACTCTAAAAAAAGAATAAAAAAATCTTGTACGCTTAGAACAACGGAAATCGCGTTGGTTGATGCATGTTTTGTAAATGGTCGTGGGGATAACATGATCGATAGGGGTAACTTTGGGCACTACCCACAGGGTTTCTTTTGACTGTGCCATCTTCAATATCTCAAAACCCTCAAGGATGCAAGAGCTGAATCATCAAGATTCGAATAAACCACCCTCCAAATAGAGTTCAATAATTACAAAATTGGACAAGTTATAGATGTTGACACCTGTTTAATTTCGTACATTGATTCTACGTAATCAATGGATAAGCTATCATTATCTGTCTGATAACAAACTCTAATTTGCATAGTATTATTAATGCTAGGTTACTAATGCTGTAAAGTTTGTTTTTGGTGAAGAGAAACTGAAATATCATATTTGAACACTCTTGATATGCTCATATCGGGCACTTTTATGCATTTGAATATTCCGTTGGCTTGGTACCCTTTGCATATTATGCAAATGAGGCCCAGATTATGTACATGAAAATGTTTGCATCGCACTAACTGACATTGCAAACATAGGTTTCAACACTTTTCGGTGTTCCAATGTGAAACCTAGAAGCATAGTTTTCATGGAAACACTATCTTTATCATTATGGGAGCTAATTTGCATACTATGCAAATGAGGCCCAGATTATGTACATGGAAATGTTTGCATCGCACTAACTGACATTGTAAACATAGGTTTCAACACTTTCGGTGTTCCAATCTGAAACCTAGAAGCATAGTTTTCCTGGAAACACTGAATTTTTATCATTATAGGAGCTAATTTGCATATTATGCAAATGAGGCCCAGATTGTGTACATGGAAATGTTTGCATCGCACTAACTGACATTGTAAACATAGGTTTCAACACTTTTTGTGTTCCAATGTGAAACCTAGAAGCATAGTTTTCCTGGAAAGACTGTATTTTTATCATTAGGGGAGCTAATTTGCATATTATGCAAATGAGGCCCAGGTATGGAAATGTTTGCATCGCACTAACTGACATTGTAAACATAGGTTTCAACACTTTTTGTGTTCCAATGTGAAACCTAGAAGCCTAGTTTTCATGGAAACACTGTATTTTTATCATTATGGGAGCTAATTTGCATATTATGCAAATTTAGCCACTTCGCCCCACTGGATTTCTTGGGACTTATAGTATGGTGTTTAGGAGCCCATAACAAGTTGCACTGCAATGGAATTCCTTCTGTTGCAATTAGTGGTGGGTGAAACCCTATTTTGACTGGACTAATATTCTTGCACGGGGAATCCCCCTAGCCTAGACAAATCAAAGTTACAACACTTTGTTTACTGTGACAAGTAATTCTCTACCATAACACTATTCTATATAACCAACATACGCTCAAGACGCGTAATTAGCCCTCGCACAATTCTACATGTATTTTGACCCATCCTTTGGCCACGATGAAATAAAACTATACAAATGGGCTAAAATTATTATGCACTTGTTGTGCATAATAATCTGGATGGTATAGTGCATTCAAGATCATGATTGTGTATACATAATGTGAGAGTTCAAGAATGAGTCTTGACCATGTAAAGCACCATTGGAGCTCACAATCACTATAGTAAATATAATGTGTGAAATAGTGGAGTAAAAAGATGCAGTGGACATAGCAATGTTTTATTTAACCAAGCTTTCGGTCTGGTCTGTACTAAGTATACAGAAATTCATCAGTGCTGGTTGGTGGTGGCTTGGAGTTGGTAGTGATTCTTATCCCTATCACGTATATAAGAGAACAATATATAACCCACGCGTCTTTAACTAAATGTTATCCTCGACAGTCCTTTGTATTTTTGAATACTTTAGTCGAGGAGATACAGATTTAGCTTTGGTTTGTCGAAAGAAACTTTCACTATCTGATATTCTGGTTTATTATCTTGCATGTGAATGGCGAGGACCTTATTACATTAAGCAAGTATAAGTCTCTCTTTTGTTTCGTCATCAATAAATCCTTTTTGCCACACTATTGTGTGGTTTAGAAAGTAGAAGACAGGCCCGGGATCTCACTATACGTTTATTGTTTTCTTATTATGCGTGCCTCTGCCGTGAGTGCTTGCTTTGAACGCCTTGGACTACTTTTCCTAAAAATGTCGGAATTTCGGAGTTTTGTTCCAAGTTCATCGTGTCACTGCCGGCAATAGGGATAGCTTGGTGGAGCTGCCCGGAAAGCAGTAGATGATGTTCGAGTCCAGTGGTTCCTTTTTTCCGACATGTTTGTTAAATTACAAAATATCAGCAGTTGCGATCTTACGAATTTTATTTGTATATGGAGACAAATTGAAGAACATTTATACCTAAAGATTTCGTTTGTTTGTCATTACATATATTTGGATCTTTGCAATCTTGTGGTTTTTCTTCTGCGTGTGTGTTTAACTTCTAAGTTTGTGTCTAAGATTATATTTCAGCTAACTCTTGCTACGTGACTCAAAAGTTTCAAAAATCTGTCTAGTGTTTAATGAGTTATAGAGAGGAATTATTAAAGACTAATGTTACGGTAAGTTTTAACTAATGGAAAGAGGTCCATTATGAACATTACACTGACACAGACAATATCAAAATCCCTGACCAGACTTCATCTCAGAAGATTGTTCTTGCACCAATCCTACTCAATTCATTCAGATTGGAAATTTCGAGTTTCAATACTTTATTCATTTCCATAAAAAATACATGCTAAAAAGCGGTACATGCGTCAATTTGACTTTTTTTTTCAAGCTTGGAAAGATAGATCAGTGAACAGAGAATGAAATATATGCACGAATGGTATCATAGCAACAAAAAAGGAACAATGCACACTTTGCCATGGTAACAACAAATAAAGAGTAGTCATTACGATGGAAAAGAGTGTTCCACTAAAAAGCTAATCTTGTACGACGTGGAATAATGCAAAGAAAGCTACAGCAACACCAATATACCAATAAGATATATTTTTATGTTAAATTCATCTATGTAGCTACCATTGTACATTTTTCATTGATACATTATAATGTTGATAATGCAAGCATACTATTATCAACAATACTTGTTTTAGAAAGCAAGCAACTAATATTGTAACATAGCAATTTTATAGCACACACTATTCATTTGGTCGTGTTTAACAGGAAAATGTAACAAAAATGTAACCCAAACCAAAGTATGCCTTTTGATATTTATTTTCTTTTTCTCGGTGTGATCTTTACATTGACGATGAATGACATATTGTGTAGGTAACACCTATTCCAAATGAAAAATGTATTTATAACGTAGAAAATGAGCGGACTGTATTGGCCAAATAAAGTAGTTGCAAGATGATTTACCACTCGTATAAGAAGGTGAGGAGAAAATTAATGTACTATTATGAATGTAGTTAATTTTTTCATTTGGAAAGTACCACATAATTTATATGAATATATATATATATATATGTATATATATATATATATATATATATATATAGAACATTTATTCATTTATATACATAATCCAATATTCATATGTTTATATATTTATATAGTTGTATATTCATTTATTTATATATTATACATATAGTACGTACCCACATTCACTATCTGCGCAGGATATCACAGAAGCATTTGCCTAACGTTTAATATCTAGTGAAATCTGTTACTATCTGCGGACAGTGTATAGGCCTACTCCTTATTTCGCTTTGGGTCCTTGCCATTGCCTGTCAGTAATAGGAAAGCTTACTCGGCGAATCCCATATAGACTTACCAACAATTAATACTTTCTATGAAAAGCACCTCTTGCTGAAGGTTAACGTGCAGAATTATACCGAGACTCATCACATCAAGTACATTTGAAAATTATCGACTGGATGTGACGTACTCTTGACAGATTTAAATCATGAAATGATGATGATAGTAATAATTATAACAATAATAACAAATCACACTATAATATAGCACTTAATACTGATGTTTCTAAGCGCATGAAGACGGAAAATATATCAAATCAAAATACAGCATTTTGTACATGATAATATAACAACAAAAATTAGGATTGAGTAAATAGATAAGTTTTCAGCAGTGATTTAAACTTATCAACACTTTCAGCATTTCGGATATAAAGAGGGAGTTTGTTCCAAAGAGATGGAGAAATAACAGAAAAGGCCCTATCACCATAACGGGTGCAGGTGCGTGGACCATATGTGACAGATGCAGAGTGGAGGAAGAACGGAGAAATCATCTTATGTCTGTATACGATGAATTTTTAAATATTTGTTACTATTCATGGATTTCTTTAGATATCAATGTTACAAATGTAATTTGCATGGATACTTACCAAATGAATGAAGAAGATATTTTAGGTCCAGTTGGCATTTTGCTCGGTGATCCAAAACCAACATGCTGTAGGTACAGGCAATCATTATACTGCTATATCCATAAGTCATGCTCACATATCTCGGTAGAACGTGCTTGAAATAATGCTTAGTTGTAGTAATACATAGTATAATATAGTTAGCCTTCAGGTATAAGCATGAATTATGAATGTTAATGTCTGTAAAGATGGCCATTCCTTTACTTCCTTATTTCCTATACTCTCCTCGCTTTCTTTTTCTTTCCTCGCATCTCTGATATCCTTTCTCTTAATATCTATCTTTATTCCTCTCTCTTGGGGCTCTTCTTTTCGTTTCAGTGTTGATTACAGTCATAGTTCACACTTTCATATTCATAATAAAAGTACTTGCGTCATAACTTCTCTTGATAGCATGGGGAAAAAATGATTGTTTTTTTTTTTCCTCTCGCTTTCACTGTTTATATAATGATGAACTCAAGCTATCGACCTATATTGTATACAATGCAAATCCATTTAACTTGTGTTAATCTGTAATACCCTGATTAGGGAGATGTTAAAGAAGGAGTGGAATCTCTTCTCAATTTATGCAAATTTATGTGTAAGTTCTATGGTATGACAATTACTGAATGCTTAGCATTCCACTGGCTTTAATATCCATGCTCCAATTACCCACACTTCCATAGAGTGTGATATGGAAACCAATTACGAAGAGAGAAGAGGTTCTTGATATTAAGTATTTTATGCTGTATTACAGGTGAAATGTTGAAATCCTGTATGGAACTTTTTGGTCAAATGCTGCGGAACAAAATCTTCTTGTTATCGATACTCAGGGACTGAGCAAAAAAAAAGAAAAAAAAATAGTAGCAGTTTCGAATAAAGTTGACAATTAACCACCTTGCGCACACTTTAATTGACTAATGCGTGTTTCTGTTTGTGTAAAAGACACCTTTTCGACAGATTGAAATTAGGTACATGAATGTAGAAAATGAGATGAGGTAGCCATGTGTGAAGTGTGCATGCATGTGTGTATGCGTGTGTATGTGTGAGTGTGTGTGTGTTGTGTTGTGTATGGGGGAGGTGGTATACGTGTACTTGTCTGCATTTATTATGTTGTGTAATTTGTACATATTATGTTATACTCCATGTAAATATGTTACACCTTGCCATATACTGTAGTGTATTGTGTAAAGGGGCCCCGACCACAAGCTGTGCTTCACTGGGGTCCCAAACATATCATTCTGAATTTTTTGCAGTTATGTTTTGTATTTTTGTTATGTTTGATTTGGTTTGAATAAGCTGAACTGAACTTTTTGCAACGTGCGTGATGATCAGGGTATCATGAATGAACATGGCAAGTCCACATGCATTTGCAATGCACAGGTCCTTTACCCTTTCCTCCTAGTCACCTGACCTTCCTTGCTTAAAGATAAATTCCAGTCTAGTTGTCAGTTAAACTGGTAAGAAAGAGTAAGAATTAATGGGTACAACAGTGAAAATATGATCAATATCGGATAAAAATAGCGATGTTATGAAATTGTGCAGTTTCGTTACTTTCTTCAGAACAGAAGTTGGGAATGAGTGAGCTGATGATATCGTCACCTCACTTAATCACATTAATTTTCCACTGATCATGTACAAAAAGGCGAAAATTCTATGTTTCTGTCATTGAAGTGTAACACATGATGCTATTCCTGGTTGAATAACTTCAGAATGATTCAATTTAGTTCAACTCAATTAGAATGTTCAATTTAATTCAATTCAAGCTCTGTCTGCGATTCAACATGTTGGTATAAGATGAGCAAATCATATACCAAAGTATAGATATAAAACCATGAAAATATTTGCGAAACAAGGTAGATTATGAAAACGGAAAAAAAAAAAGACACGGGGAAACAGAGAGGACAGGTATCATGGGTACATAAAGAATACAAGCTCAATGTTATTATTCTGTGCGTGTGTGTTTGTGTGTATGTAGTTTATCGAGAAAAAAAAATGTATGTGCGTAGAAAGCCAAAATAGGCTTGTTATATATACGTTTCACATACCCAAAGATGTAATCATTATCAACAATTTAAACAAAAGACACGTACTAAATCATTTCTGATAAGGAAAGGTATATTTTGAATGCCATAATGCCAATGAAAAGAAGACCCATATATCTATATTCAAAACATATCAATCAACACTTTTTTTATACTGTCTTTTGAAAAAATTATCAAATTGTTCATCAAATCAATCTAAGATTTTCCAAAAAGCCGAACCAGTATGACGTGTTAAATATCTAGATAATAAATGTCAATTAAACGCCATCGATGAAAATGATTTGACGATCTTAGCATGATTATGTACATCGACATTTATGAAAAACATATTTTGCAAATAAGGTGACAATTTTTTTGGCATGATAACGGTATGAAAAAGAAAACGTATTTGTTTTATTCAAGTCTTGCAATGGGTGTGTAATGATTTAAAAAGTTTAGGTGCTATAATATTTGATTTTGTACGAATTCATATTGCCTCATGTTGAGTTTGGCAAGAAAATGTATTTCCACAGATAGAAATACAGTAAAATTAACAGATAAAATATACCAGTAAGCATTATAAAAAGGTAACAAAGTAAAAACTGTCATTATATTATAAATTATTTTTCAGTCGATTTAGAATTCCAATAAAACGAGAGATTCTTCTACAAAGTCAATATTATCGTTCCAACTCAATTTGCTATTTAATACAACACCTTAAAAATGTACAGATTCTTAAGATTTCAAACGTTTTTCACGAATTTTCAAACTCGTATCATCAGTGGCATGTTACGCACCTCCGGGTTTAAAAAATAACACACTGAGTTTACTTATATTCAGAGTGAGTTTATTTCACTTAAACCAATTGTATATATTTGAGCAAGATTTTTATTTCAAAATATTCAACCTAAATATTTATACCATTATGAAAGGCAAGGAGCGTGGTATCATGTGCATACAAATTAAAATGAGATTCATAGCGAGAGTTTGTTTTCAATTTAGTTTATATAAATTAAAAACAGCAAAGTTCCGAGAATGGATCTTTGAGGCACACCCGTATCAATATTACTTAAAGACCAATTAAAGGAATCATAAACAGTAATTTGTTTTCTGCCATATATAGATAAAATCTGAATCAGTTACAACATATACCGCGAACACCATAATATTGTATTCTTTAAAGTAAAATTTCATGAGAAAGACAATCGAAAGACCTACAGAGATCCATGAATACTGCTATCTTAACATTATCTTTGCTACCATTAATTTCTTGAATAATTCTGTCCTGTATTTCTGCAAATGCCACAGATGTATAGAAATTTTGCCGGAACCTATACTGACTGTGTTATGATAAATCTAAATTGAAGCAGAAAATCATAAAGGCGAGTAAAAACTATTTTGCTGATACTCTAAATAAACAAGGCAAGGTATATATCGGACGGTAATTTGTAACAATTCTGATATCGTCTTTCTTTACAAGAAATATAAGCAATATAAGGTAGGACATGTTCAACCACATTTGGATCATTATCATCAAAACCACTGCTTTTTCCAGATTTCAGTGCCTTTCCAATATCTAAGATTTCATCTGCTCTGCAATGAAATCCTTCATTGTTCGTACCAATCAAAAAATGATCAGTCAAATATATCAGGACTTGAGACTTCGGGGTAATTGCGTTTGAATGAAAAATTGGAAATGTATGATATGTACAATATGGCAAGTTGTGAGGGGATAACGTTATCACTTTACTATGTGCTTATTCATATCAACTGTTCAATAATTGTAAATTTCAGTTACCTTAAAAAAAAATTCAAAAACTTCAAAATGTGAAAATTCCTTATTTTTCATCCGAATTTGATCAAATTTTCTTTGGGTTAATTATATTTTTACTCCTTCTTTTCAGATTAACTTTCAGCTGCACTGGAATTCCCCGTTAAGCTCATTCTCTTCTTGCTATACCATTCTATTTTTACTTTAGAGAGTGAAAAAGCTTTGGGAATTGTTTGGTTTAGCTATAAACAAAGAAAGTCTCTAAAGCCTCTCTTATGAATATAAGATGCCTATACTCGTGGTGGCGTGTTCACTGATGGCGATCGTAATGATACCCCACACGGCGCAGTAAGCGCATGTTTCCACAGCTTCATTAACTGGTTTTCTCGCTGCTGGTTAGTGGAAGTATACTAGTAGCTCGTTTTTATGGGAGTGCATCGAGTGCAAGTTTCTCCCTTTCTCGTAATAGTCAACTGCTTCTCTCCTTATCTCCGCTCATCTTTCTCCCTTCATCTCCTTGTCTGTCTCTAGTTTCTCAATGATTTCTCTCACATAGTTTCTGTTTGGATCTGTATTCTTTTTTTTTTTCCTCTTACGATTTCGGGTAAACTTAATTAAATGGAGAGGAGTGATGGGAAGAAGAATTTTGTAAGAAGGACTCAATCCAAATATTTCAGATAAGATATGTAGGGCTATCGTTGTATCAGAATTGTAAACATTTATGTACTTTTTTATCTTTAAAATCTGTTCATGTTTAAACCGTTTATTACTTTGATACCATTTGTATCATGTATACCAGTGGAAGGCAAATTTCTTTATTTTTACACGTAACAATGAATATTCTTGAATCTTGAAAATAGTATCATTCCGTGGACATTTTATTGTTTTTATACGACTTTTTGCTTGGAATTTACAGAAGAGTATACTCTCCCTGCTGAATATATATCTATGATTTGCCTGATCCTACTGTACTTGACTCTACATTGTTATGCTGTTACGTCTTCAAACAGATTGAATTAGATTATGCATGTTATGTTTACATTATATTGATATTCCAGGAGGTCACACCAGTCACGTTTCAGACCGCAGGTGACAAAACGGGATGGACGTGAGACGATTCAATTCAATTCAATTCAATTCAATTCAATTCAATTCAATTCAATTCAATTCAATTCAATTCAATTCAATTCAATTCAATTCAGTTCAATTCAATTCAATTTATTTTCATATTTCTCAGTGGAGGAATATACATCAAATATAGTAAATTAAAGTGAAACACAATATCCGGCTAGGATGCACATTAAATTATTGTAAAGTTTGGGTCTATGTATAAATGCTAACGAAATATGAAGAAACCTACTTAAAAGCGAGCTTATTATTAGGCGTAGGTCCCAATTCTGAACAGTGTAAAAAAGCAGATGAGGAGCACGGATGCAACATAGTACCAGAATATAGAAAACAAAAATAAAAGGCAAGAATACCCGGGGATATAGCAGATTCTTTTCAAAAACAGATAGGAAATATAAACAAACAACCAGATTCTGCAGACGCGTGAAGAGTTGTTTGTATGAACAGTAAAATTGTGAACAATGCGGGGGCGGGATGGGAAAACATACGGCTTCCGTTCAAACCTTCTGCTCAGTTTTGCATTGAATAGGTCTATATATATATAATCTATGTATGGTATTCATATCAAGAGCACGTACATTATTTCAAGCTAAGCCATTACAGCGTAATTAAAACAATGTGCTTCACTTAGACGGATAAGTGAAACTATATGACAAGTATATACGGTCATTTAGAGAAGTCAAGACGTTATACGTTTTACGTGAGTATTGTACAATGATAATTTATGCATGATCATAAACCAATAGAAACACCTTGAGGCGATGCGTGTTTTCATTGTGAACCGTATACTCTTCCTTCCGTATAGGTTGTTGCAAAAACTGTGGACTGAGCGTAACTGGACAGAACATGAACTTCACTGCGACTTGGAATGCGTGGGGGCCTGAAAACGCAACCTACACACTGCGGAGAGGCTATTCCACGTAATAATTTCCATGATTATGATACGCCCTTGCAGATCATTTTTCTTTATTAACGAAAACAAAAGCGATTTACTCAATTCCCACGCTTAAAATCAGAACGATACCAATGCCGACATATTGTTATCGCCATGCCCAACTTGAAACTTGTTTTCTTTTAAATCTCAGTCGTTCACCCGCAGGAAAGAGAATAGCCATGCAATACACGCATATTCTAACATACAAAAATGATCAAGCTATCTAGCTATAGGGCCAAGCAACTAAACAAGAAAAGTGTGATTATCTGATAACTTGTCATTACTTTCTTTTTACAAATATTCTATACTTTTGATAACATGTACATTGCTGCCGATGCTGAAGAAGACATTAAAGTGAATTGTTATGTTTCTTGGAAAAAAAAGAGAAGATTAATTCTTTTCCTTTTTAATAGTTCACTGCCCCCAAGTTGTAGAAGGAAACGTCAGAAAATACCGAACAACATGTCACTGCTAAAAAGTTATTAGTGAAGTCTCTTGAAATGCAGATAACGCTTATACACTTAAAACGGAATATGGCGATGGAAAATCTTGATGAAAAACTTGAACGTATAAATATAACATTTATATATATATATATATATATATATATATATATATATATATATATATATATATATCCCGGGAACTAGGACTAAACATGCCTGCTTTTACGTAGGGCCCGTCATCTTTCGTGTAGTTTGAGCACAGTCCAATATTATTCTAAACAGACCTTGGTGTTTTGTATTGAGACGTAGACTGTTGTATATTCAGGAAAAGTTTCACCTCATTTATGTTTTGTATTTTCGGTATTGTACATTTCCTGTGTCATTTTCATGAGAAATGTATAAAATAATTTGAAATTGAGATTGAGAAAAAAATCATGTGTGTTGATGACAAAATGCATTCCGAATAAATTTAGATACAAGTTACTCACGTGCATGTTATCATGCCCCAAGACAAAATGATATATATTGTTACAATTATGTGACGAATCCGAATTAAAGAAATTGTTGCAATACGTAAAAACACTGCGTGACCTTTTATCTGAACAGGGAACTAATTTCGGCACACCAACTTTTGAGTTCGTTGCAGCCGACTTCACTTTTGCAGTAATGTTGTTTATTCTGACATACCATAGAGGAAGCATAAACGACGCACTTCTTTGTGAAACCAAGGCTCTGGGCTGCCACATCGGAAGTTCATTTTTGATTGGCACCTCGCGCCCCTTTGATATCATGTGGGTGAGATTATCGAATGGAACAGACGAGTGTCCGGAACTTGTCTCTGAAAGTCACTTAACAGGTAATGAACCAATTCCCGTATATATGAATTTATATAGCTTTTTAATATATCGTCAAATGAGAACCAAAAGGGCGGTATCACGTCTTACAATATTAATATCAGCGAAAATAAAAACAAAACAATCCATTTTCCAGAGGTAAAAATCTTATTTGGTCGAAAGTGGGTATAGATTCACAAGCGTTGTTCCAAATATCAGTTAGAATAGCACCCTTGTGTTTTTGATTTTTTTTTTACCATTTTAGTGAAAATGAAAACGATTTAAAATTAAAGATCAGAAAGTAGAGGAGATTGAGCTCTACAATGTGATACCAATAATTCGATACCCCCTCCCCCACCAAAAAAAAAAAAAAAATAAAAAAAAATAAAAATTGTGATAGTGCCCTCCTTGTTCTCAGGCCACGATATGCGTGCATCTTCAAAGTTCTCTTACTGGTCTACCACACTGTCCATGGATCCTCGCCACTCTACCTCCAGAACTCCATACATTTATATCAACCCCCTCGAAGACTCCGTTCAGCTGGTACTTCATCTCCAGGTTCCTCGATCCTCTCACTCTTGGGGAGACCACAGCTTTTCCCACGCCGGTCCTTCTCTCTTATGGAACAATCTTCCCCTTTCTCTTCGTCAGGCTTCCTCAACCAATTCCTTTAAGCAACTCCTTAAAACACATCTGTTTAATTCTCAATCGTTAATGAAACATGATTATAATTTGAGTCGTTTTGTATATGTTACTGTATAATTTGTACATGACGGGTTTTTCTTATGTTCTGAGATTTATTTCGTTATGTACGGTAAGCATTTTGTTTTTGTTTGTATTTCATTTGCTCTAGTTATCGTATTTGAATATTGTAGGGTTGTATTACATAACTGTTCATGCTGATTATGTAAGAGCGTCATGAACATTGATGGACTTCAGCGCTTTATAAGAGGCCACTATTATTATTATTATTATTATTATTATTATTATTATTATTATCATTATTTTTATTATTATTATTATTATTATTATTATTATTTCCCTTTCAGGGTTTGGAAGTTTCAAATTAATCCTGCACCACTGTTGGTTTGAATACAGAGATTCACTTGGAATATTCATTTCAGTGCAGTTTTTACAGGTCCATATCCAAGTTGTGCCTCTAATAAGGGTTATTAGATGACACGATCAACTTACAACGCTCATCATTATGGTGTCGGGGATGATAAAAAAAAATAGTCTGTAATGTTTTTTGTTTGTTTGTTTGATTGGTTTCTTTTTCACTTTTCATTAGAAGTGACCTTGGATTATTGATCTGCACCACACACTCACGACAGTGCACGTGTTATATACAGTGTCCTATTGACCGAACTTTTACTGTGTCTCATATACGTTTAGTTGGACCTCCAGATGTTATTGACGCAGGTGTTATGGACGCAGATGTCAAGTCCAATGGGCTCGTTCTGTGGATGCGACTCCGAGGACCTCCGACCGCTCTGTTTTACAACTCCAATTCGGTTACTTTTGATAGCCCGTCACAGCGGGGAGAGCTGCTCAGCATGGGTGACAAAAAACTGCTGGACAGTTCACGTGTGACATGTAACGTGTTTCTCCTCAACGCATCAGGTTTTCTGGTAGCCCAGGTATTTTTATTTCATTTTCATTTCATTTAAGTCCAGCTGTGCAAGTTATGGGGAAAAAAGTGAAATAAGGAATAATAAGAATGTATGTCGGGGTTTTTTTTTTTCAAAATCAAGCTGTCATACTGAGCTGCACCCTCTCTCTCCTGCGAAGGGTTATAAGGTGGAACCTATTGTCATACAGATTGGTAGCCGGGCTTTTACAGGAACCACACTGACAATGTTAATGTAATGTATAGTTCTAATATTGACAATACTATATTTCGTTTCACAATAAAAGAAGGTTCATCAAAGATATTTGCATGCGTATGGCAAGTAAGCACTGTAGAAAGGTTACAAAACACAACACAGCACACACACACACATACATTCTTTAGACTATACACTGGTCCTAGTCTTAGGTCTCTCCGACAAAGAAGTGACACACTCCGTATAGAGAAAGTCGTATGTCACGCCATTCGGATGCTTGAACCAGTTTGATAAATACCCCTAGAATTCTTCGAGTAAACACGGGTAGAGATTGCACAAATCATATCGGCATTGTTTACGCTGTTTTAAGTGGGTATAATGAACACTGAAATGTTACATCCATTAATCTCAACCAGCTGGAGTGTCATGTTTTCTTTAGATTCTGTAATTTGGTACGTATGCTGGTTTTTGTAAAGTTATCTTTTCGCTGAATGTTGCAGATCAGGAAATGTCCTAGATCAATTGAAAAGATACAAAATAACTCGAAACTCTCGCCACCTTCCTTTTAAATGTACGATAATGCCAATGAAACCTTATGTGACATGAGTATTCCATGCCTAAGTCATGTCTTTTCTTATGTAAATTATTCTTCTGATAGCGTGAATAAAGTGCTATTTTTAGTCTACACTTATTTGTTTCCAGTCTTGCCCGCCCCCCCCCCCCCCATTATCTAAGATCTCTTCGTCTTCTTTGTACACACACAAGCACATATAGACCAGTTCGTAATTCCACTTTGCGCATGAGCAGAAAAAGGTCATCTGTACCAGGAGGCATTTTGGTTTGTAAATTCACTGAGATAAGCATCTGTGATGCAATGATGATTCATGTGATCCTTATCTAAATGGTGCTTGCCAGCACATCCACCTGACAGCAAGAATGGTATTTCGCAATATAAAAGGAAATAGGCTGTTATTGCATTCAATCCTGCTAATGTCAACTGCATGGAGTATTTCGATCACCTGCTCTAAACGCAAGCTCATTCTTTGTTTGAACATGAATTCCATAAAATTGTTACGTCGGGCAAGCTCACGCATTATACCGCTTTGAAAACCAGTGAATTGCCTAACCAACTGAGAAAAAAGAAAGGTCATTTGTACCAATGTGTACATGAGCTAATTACGAACTGGCTTAATAAGCTCTCTGTAACTCTCTGTATCAACATGTCCATTGTATAGAACATCGGTAAAGAGCTTACCCCGTCGGCATATGTTGAGTTCGAAGATGTGAAACCATTTTCGGAATACACTGTGAGGGCACAGTGTGAAGTTGGTAATAACGGGATGAACATCAACCATACCATCTACAGCACTAGAACACCGGAACGAGGTAGGCACGGCAAAAATTGTCACTTCTCAGTTGAATATAACATTGACGGTTACTTATATACCCACCCATTTTGAATCACTAGCAAATGCATGATTTCTGAATAGTTTGTTGTTGCAGTGTAAGAATGAACAACGATGACCATATGCAGAAATTTTGCAGTCTATTCAAAACAGAACGCCTATCCTTGCTTATATTGGCTTGAGTAAGACAAAACGATCGCATAACAAAAAGTGGGCTATGACGAATATGCCATGGATTTGGAAAGGTTTACATGATTCAACGGAACACTGTCTTAATTGAATTTGAATGTTTCATAATGACTATGATGTCATTATAAGATAAATCTTCTATCGGTTTGCTTGACTTTTTTATACTTAATAATTTTCAATATTCTCTCTATTTTCAGTCTTGTGTACCTAATAATCGCGATCCTAGCACACTTGCGCGCTTTACGAATTCATTTCTTCTCTCTGCCGATTTCTTTAAAAAGAGGATTTATAAAGAATATATTTAAAGGTATCATTCGTGCATGGATATGCGAAAATTTTACGTTGATGACATCATCCTCAAACGTCAGCCCATGTGTGTACGACCAATACAGTATCACTTTTTTTTTCTTGAGTAAGAGATTGAAACTTGTAAGTTTAGGAAATTTAATTGCTATCGTTCTGTTCGGATGGCTTTATTCTACTGAATATAGTTGATTCTAACGTTGGAACCATAGTAACTAGGTAAGGAATGTTTTTGGTTTAGTGTGAGTTTGGATCTGTTAGTTTGTTTCGTTATCCTCGAAGATTTTAGGCCAATTCACGGCACAGTCATGCTGTCTTATACCCGGCCTGAAAAGTGTCTATAAAATAAATGCTCATTATGTGCTGCTTGGTGAAGACGAAGAGTCAATTCAATTCAATTCAATTCAATTCAATTCAATTCAATTCAATACAGTTGAATTCTATTCAAATTTTATTTCATTTTTTAAGAACATAGACATAATTTTCCTTAGTAACATAGAATAAGGTTTCATAAGCAAAGCAAAGTAAACTGAGAGTGTATAAAAGAATTGTGGAACCTTGTAGTAATGATACGCTGTAGTGAGAACTGAAGTAATAAAGATGAAATAACAGTACGCAACTTCGACAAGAAGGAACCCACTAAAAAGATAAAGCTTGTAGAATGTGGGCCCCTCAGGTATATACAGAATGTCAGTAGAAAAATAAGTTAGTGCACAAAGAAAAACAAGTTTGGCGGAAAAAAGTCTGGAAGCCCATTAAGAAGACAGAGTAACAAACAGACACACATACACATGGCATACACACGCGAATGAACATTAAACGAGACTGCAACGACAATGAAACTAAGGGAGACTAAGAGACAAGAAAGAATGAGACAAGACTAACATGTACAGGAAGACAATACTTGTAACGGACAGAAGGCACAACAGTCAACGCAAGAGTACAAAAGTGAAGATACCAAAATCCACGTGAAAGTGACATATCAGACGAATTATGTAATCTTATACGTGTTTTTCATAAATTGATGTTGCCAAGTATAGAATTGTGGTATCTATTGTATCCTTGAGCAGACAAACTTATGTTCTGAAAATCCCAACACATATTACATGGAACAGAAATGATGACTTAAGAGGTTCACATATTCCTGTAAAGAAGCAATATGATAATTTCCATACCACTTGTTCAGCAAGTTCACTCGTGTAGAATATTCGTGCATGATTTTTTCTTTTGTTCTACTTCCTTAGGCACCCAATCATGCGTTCTTATGTGAAGCTACTATATTATCATCTTTGTTCACTGTAATATTAATTTTGACAAAATTCTAATTGTTTATCCCATTCACTATGAATTCTGTACAGCTCTGTTACCAGTATAACCAATAAATGCTCAAATGTAAAAGTTTGAAAGCCTTCGCCTAATTCAACGCAATAAATACCACCCACACAACGCAATTGCATCGTGTCCCGACTTTCCATTGTGTACAAAATATTCTAAACAACTTTTCGACACTTTCTAATGTAATTTCAAGTGAATAGCGAAAAAAAAATAGTAAACTTTCCTTGGTTGTTGCGTTAGTCTTCCTGATTTTCATGGCAGTCATTGTTCAATTTGCACTTTGCATGCTGGCTCAGTTCCCTCAAGTGGCCCGAAAATCCTGGAAACCGTTTCAAAAGGACTGGGCTGCGAGAATCCAAACAAGAGAAATGTAACCGTAACTATTCAAGTACGAACTCCATTGTGATGCTATATCAATGTATACAATGCCACTCCATATTAAATTGGACTTTGATATAACTGGAAGTAGAATTTATACCATGTAAAAAAAAAAATCATAAAAAATTATATATTAGCTAAAACTATACGAAATATCATGAAAATCTCTTTCTAAGAAATGAAATGAACAAAATAGCTGTCATCATTTAATTCAAATTGCGTTACAATCAATAAGTTTTTGTACATGATAAATAAATTACATAAATCATGATGTTTGGCTGGAAACGTATGTACAAACGCATCGAATCTAATTTGCATAATTATATCAAGGTGACCAAGCGAATTTTGTTTCCATGAAACGAAGTAATATTTGGAATAATTTCTTATTGTGAATGAACTTTTATTACTTTTTTTTGCTTGATTTCATTCTGTTTCTTGTATCTAAAGTGTACATGAAATAATATGTTATATACACGTTATAGTGATCTTGAGAACGAGCGGCTTATACGACAAAAAGTATGATTGATAGAGACATTTCAAATTTATGAATAATTTGATTGATTGGTATGTAAGTTTATAAGTGCGGTGGGGCGAGGGGTAAAGGATCTGCGGTTTATACAGTATGTTGTCAATATAGGGAAATGGCTGCTACCGGCGTGACGGGGCATCGTTATATAGCAGATCTATAGTTCACCTTTGATATATTATGTAACATTTATAAACAACTGTGATGATCATGGTAATGTACATGACTCTAAATGACGCATAAATAGAAGTCGTGAATTACGATTTACAACTTATTATGAAATTCATTTCACGTTTAGATAAGGAACAGGGCAATAAAATCATTCACGAGAATTAATATATTGTCCGTCAATGTTGTCATTAAGTTATGTATGGGAACAAAGTCGTCTCATATGACCCCCTCATCCCGTAAGAACAATATGACTTGTTTTAATGTTGAAACATGTAATCGGTCTTTTTTATTTATTTTTTTTTATTTATGTGCTATATTTATATAGCCTCCTAAACTGGAGAATCATAATGGCATCCTAAAATCCTACGATATCCGCTACCGGCTTCAGTCAGAGGGCCAGAGTATTAGGAACTGGAACTGGAACTCTTTGGTCTACTCAGTCCCTTCCCCAGCCCCATCTTCGATTGAAGTGGTCCTACCTGGTCTTTCCCGATGGGATCCCTACGAGATCTTCATCTACGCCAACAACTCAAAGGGAGGCGCCGAGAGTAACATCCACAAATTTAACCCACTCCGTCCAAGTGAGTGCTGCCCTACTGTCGTCCGAAGTTCGGACGGTAAAAGCCTTCGCACCCATAACTTTTCATTTTCTTCAGAATGCTACAAAGAATCAAAAACAGACGAACATTGTTAGAAAGTGAAAGAATCCCCCAAGCAAACGGATGAAAGACCTTTATATTGCTTCTACGACATCGGCCTGAAATGTGTTTTTGACGTCATGTATCCAGTTGATATGTGTGTTATCTTTTTGAGACTTTCTATCATAACATCTCATTTAAATGTGTCTACCGCATAACTGAAGACACTTACAGAAAGCTGCAGGAAACACACGGGAAATTCTTGTAGGTTAGAAGAGATAGGCCTATTTCTGGAGTTGAGGGCATCCTTTCCAACACAGTGTCCCACAGTGAGAGAAACACAGTGTGAACACAATGTGAGTCATCAATTCACAGTGTGAAACAAACCATTACTATGTGAACACCCAGTGAAAACCACACCACAGTGTGAAATTATCTTCACACTGTTAAATTCGAGCGTTTTCACATAGTCGACCATATGAACACACTGTGACCACACTGGGACGTTGTGTTCTTTTCAGTAGGGTTAACTTTATATAGTTTCATTCTGATTCGGCTATGCCACTCTCCTTGAAGTGTATGTACTCGCATCACCTGTAAGTTGATGCGCTTACTCGCATCTGATGTGAAGTTTTCTTTAGGATTTTTCTTGTCATTGTATCCTTAGTATGATCGTTGCATGAATAATGTACTATCAATTACTAAGACTGTTGGGTTATGCTTCCCAATTGAATATTTGTGTAATTATGAGGATGTATAGTATAATGTATACGGTATAACTGTTCCCTATCCCTTGATGCCCCACTCGAGTCCATTTTTTAACACCTTTGGGATCCTATCTGGTTTCCAAAAGTTGTCTACTTCATCATTGCATGTACAATCTCACTAAGTATTATAACAATTCTGCTACTTTATTCCTCGTTTTCCTCGCTTGGTTTACCGCGTCAGAGAGTGCATGCAGTGGCAGGACACATTTCGGATTTTGTATTCTGGGTATTTCCAAAATATCAATATTCTATATGAGTTCATTTTGGTAGTGTCATGTAGAATTTTTAAAACCAATTTCTTCAATCATTCTTTTTCTGCATATCAATTTTAAGTTTCAATTCAATATCATCGTCTCATTGAATTTTGCATTTCGAGTTGACTGTATATCAAAAGAATTGCCATTTATAAATCTTGACTCCCTTTCATCACCATGACAACGCAAAATTGTATATGTGTATTACCATTACTAAGCTCCTTGTCCCTTCTTTTCGGATTTGAATCTCCGTGTCAGAGCGTTCAGAATCTCGCCTCGTTAACGTGACGAAGACGCAGATCGAATCCAACGTGTGGCTGATTAAATGGCTCCCTCCCTGGCCGAGCGGGGTCGGTGGCTGCGTCAAACATTACGCAGTGCAGATCAATGACGAGCAGGTTGCCTCCGTGAATGAATCATCCTACACTTTGAACATGGAGACGTTGGGGGATGTGAAGTTGAAGATTGCGGCAGTGATATACAACGGCATTGGATCATCGTTCGAGGGAATCTCATCGGAAGAAATGATCTTCGGTGCGTTTGTGTGTGTGTCTGTGTGTGTGTGTTTGTTTTATTAGGGAAAATAAATGTAATACATGTATGTAATACGTATATACTATGTGAGCAACTAACGCACTAAGACTGGAATGGTATATTATAATGATCACTATACATTGATTGACAAAACGTGATATTGGAATGTGGTTGTTAGTTTGTTTGTTTGTTTGTTTGGGTTTTTTTTTTCTTGCATGCAGTGTGGACATAAAACAGGTTGTCAAACGATGCTCAGTCTATCAAACAGACATGTCATTTGGCTTTTGAAAGTGTTCCTTGAATGCTGTGATACAAGATTACCTTATGTTTGCGTTATTTATCTCCCTCTTTTTCCAGATTCGGGTAAGAAAAGCGCCCTCAGTATTGCATGGATCAGTCTGGGCGTGGTCATACCTGTTGTCGTCACCATGGCGGTTGCCTGCTTAGTCCTGATTGTCCGCTTTGGACCTCGAGCAAAAGACTCCTTTTTTAACCTCAGCGAGAATCGAATTTTGGTAAGACCTCCAAATTATGTCAGTTACTCTGTTTTCCTTACACATACGAATCAATAAAAATTCCACACAGGACTTAAGCGCAGTGCGTGTTAGAATAATGTGTGAGTGTGAATAATGTGTGAGTGATAGAATATGTAGGAGAGTGTACTTTTATTCTGCCAAACAACAAAGAATCAACCAATGGCCGTAACATAATGCGTCTAACCAAGGATGTGAATTTTTGGAGTAGCACTGTAATGATATAAATTTTGTTCATTTGCAATTGTCATATTGCATACTTTCGTCGGAAATGAAATAAAATGAAATGAAATGAAATGAAATGAAATGAAATGAAATGTAACGATTCAAGCAACATATCTCTATGAAATGGCGAGGACCCGTGTTATTATTTCATTAAAAAAGTGGCGCATAATTTACAATCACCTGGGCCCCGACGAGAACTATTTTGTCCGTCAGGAATGCATTCTGCTTGTTCCAACATGCTTCAGACTGTCACATAGCTGTCTCGTGGGTAACCAACGGCAAATAAGATGTATGGGTGTGCGATGATTAGTTCACCACAGAGATTGAAGTAGCATGCCATGATTTCCTTGTACCGGCCCAACATGGAAGAATGATTAATGTAACCCCTGCAAACACCGATTCCAACATCCATCATTCGTGTAGTTGTTTTATGTAAGTCCATCGTGGTCTCTCAAGTACTGAGAGTGTGCAATCGTTCAACATTGATCAAAGTAGTGAGACCGGATAATATCACAATGACAGTGAAAAATGTGAATCATTGAGTTTGAATACAACGTCTTTCCTTTTTTTATGGGAATTCAAAATTAATCACTTAATGGATATGTTTTAAGAGACCTCTGATGAAAATGCTTTTAAAAAGGGGGTGGGGTTTCAGCCTAACACCATGTAATATAGTCCTTAAAAAACTGCTAAATGTTAAAGAGGATATATGAGTGGCGAGTGCAGAAGAAGAGGTGTTTTTGGCCGCTCTTTATACCTCTTAAAACTGAAAGCACTAGTTAAGAGGTGAGAGGCGAAATAGGATGAACTAGAGGAAAGTTAAAGGGGAAATCCAGTCCAAATTTAAGTTAGTCTAATAGGAAAGAGTAAGATATTACGAGTTTAACGGTAAAATTTAGATCGAAATCGGATGAAGAATAAGGAAATAAGGACATTTTGAATTTTCGCTAATTTTTTAGGAAACGGTTCTTGAACGGTCAATATGGAATTTGCAGCTTGAAAATTTTGAAATGTCCATTTTTTCATTCAAACACAATTATGCCCGAGGCTCAAATCCTGATATATGTAACTGATCACTATTCTGAAGTTATTCAACCAGGAATAACGTTATGTTTTGGTACATGATCAATGGAAAATTGTGAGGTTACGACATGGTCAGCTCACTCATTTGCATATTATATCCACTGTACAAGAACTGTTTTGCAGAAATTAGCTAAACTTCAAAGTATCATAACTTCTTCATTTTCTATTCGATTTCAGTCAAATTTTTACCGTTGAACTCGTAAGATTTTACTCGTTTTTAATCGGACTAACTTATTTTTGGACTAAACTTTTCCTTTAAGGAAGGGTCATTCTTCAAATTAATGAAAAGGGTTATTCTTTTGCCATAATGTAGTTACGAGCAGAGCTGATAGAGAGACGGTGTGGAGAGCGAGAGCGAGAGTCTGTGGCAGGAGGTTTTGAAAAGAACTGTCCAGAGAGATCGTGAAAAGAATTGACGAGTAGACACTTTGAGAAAGAACAAGAATTCTTTTGGTTTAAATTAGTTCTGAGCGGAACTAATATAGAGAAAGAGGTGGATACAACGAGATTATTGTAGAAAACAGTTCTGAGGAAAAGAAAATGTAGAAAGGAGCGATGGAAGTTGATATCTGTATTCCCCACTAGAGTTCAAGTGAATGTGCCATATCTCAAAGAGTTCTCTTTAGAAAATAAAACGAACAAACTTTTAAATACTGTGCCGACGATTTGAGAATATAACGTAACATGGATTTTTTTGACGACAAATTTCGAGGATTATATTGCAGGGAAGTCAGCACAAAGGGAATATTCATGATCATGAATATCGGCACACTCTATTGGCATGACCCGTATACATGAGTGAACTGTGAATTAAGATATAATTGTTGGTTTGTATGACTTGTGTATGGAAATGTTACTATGAACTATTTCCAAGCTTGTGGTATTTCAACTTTCTTGGTTACACAATGCACAGAATTCACGAAAGACCATGGGTCTGCAGCGACCAAAACCGCCGCCTGAACAAGAGGTTTACAATGAGATGCCCGACTCCCCATCGCCACCTGACTCCGGGAGTACCGAGGGGAGGGTAACGCCCTTGCTCATCCAGACGAATATCACGTCATCATCCTCGACAGGAGCAACGTTTCATCCTCAAAACTTCACCAGATCAACCTGCACCCTACAGAGCCTCACAAACAGTAGCACGAGTTCTCCTCAGAACCGCGTTTCCATAGAAACGAACAGTGGTGACACGCCCTCCTGTAGCAAGGAGTGCGCTCCTCACCTAGCTCTGTCCTCCCTGGAGACTCAAGAGGATCCAGGGATGAGTTTTAGTGAAGATAGTCTCATTTCCAGTCCCCACACTTCTTCTAATTCCTCGGGCTACGTAAGCTATCCACCGCCCGGCCAGAAGAGAGAGACTACAGCGAACCCAAGGAAGCCTGCTGTATCTCCTGCAGGCGACGGATATTACATCTTCAACGCCCTCACCAACAAACTTCAAGCCGTAACGGTCAGTACGGTAGATAGCGACTTGGACGTTAAAGGCGCAGTAGATAAACACAAGGAGAATGAAGTGACCCTAGAGGGTGGAATCTTTGATAAAGAACTTTCTCCTTCGAAGCTGAGTAGGCCTCCGCGTTTGGTCCATCCGCTAGAGGCGAGTAGTTTTAATCCCCAACCTGATGTCGAACTGTGCAGCGGCGTAGATACCTACACCAAACTTTCCACTCCACTCTCTCCAAGGAAGAGATCCCAAACCGATCAGCCCGGCAAACTGGGGGCGGACCAAGAAATAGTACATGGTATGGAGCAATCCCTCGGCCAAGTTGGACTTTTTGGTGTGGACTAAAAATAAACGCATTTTATAGTGTTCTCTTTACAGTTTTCGTGAGCATAGTAATTATGACATCCGATGAAGCATAATTTAGCAGGTCGCACTAAATTATGTGAAAGAAGGTCTAGCAAAAAGTCATCATCTACCGTCATGTAGTTTGCCTGTTTTTAGGTAACTATTATTTTTTACCTTTACTAATCATATAGTCAAAAAGTATGAAATAATACACATAGATTGCGCAAACAGCAGATAAACAGATGAGATACTGTTCAGTGTGGAAGAATGTGGCATGACTTTTGTAAACGGATATTATAGGTCCTCGGGTTTAGAAGAGGCGTTACCTATATGGTCATCCAACCAGGGACTCAGTACCATCGTCTTTCACCGGCTTTACTGATGCTGCGATATTTGCTGCCACCATTAATGACGTCACATACTCGAATTCGGTTTTGTTTTCGGTCAAACAATATGCACAGATCAATGTAATTATGTAGAATTCAAAAGTACATGCATGTCATAAATGTGTGACTCTGCAACCTATCAATGCCTATAGACAGCAGTTCTCTGCTAATTGGAAGCTTTATTATATTTTTTATACCCCCGCCACAGGTAGTGTGAAGGGGTTATATAGGAATCACCGTGATGTTGGTCGGGCGGGCGGTCGGTCGGTCGGGCGGGCGGTCGGTCGGTCGGTCGGTCGGTCTGTCTGTTGCAAAATCCTGCGTCGCGAAGTCCTTCTACAGTTTTGAAGCAATTTAAATGAAACTTATGGTAAATGATGATATTGAGGTATAGATGTGCAAGACATGTTTTTTGTGTTTGTCGGACAATGCGTTGCCATGGTAACCATAATTTTACCAAAACCTTGTGGATTGAATAACTTCCATAGTATTTGAGCAATCAATTTCAAAATTGGTATCTATGATGATCTATAGGTGTAGTTATGCAAGACACTCTTTGTGTTTGTACTTGACAAAGCGTTGCCATGGTAACCGCATGTTTTCTTCGAAATCTTGTGGAGTGAACAACTTCCACAGTTTTGAAGCAATTGAAATCAAATTTGGTAGGCATTATGGCCTTGAGGTATAGATGTGGAACACATAATTTTTGTGTATGTCGGACAAAGCGTTGCCATGGTAACCATAATTTTACCAAAACCTTGTGGATTGAATAACTTCCACATCATTCAAGCAATTAAGGTCAAATTTAGTATGTATGATGATCGGGAGGTGTAGTTATGCAAGACACCAATGTGTTAATATAAGAAAAAATGTGTTGCCGTGGTAATCACTCATTTTTGTATCAAATTGAACCGTTTAATCTATGAAGGTGAAATTTGGTGTGTATGATGCTCTTTAAGTGTAGTTTTGCAAAATCTCCTTTGTATTTTTTATCGGACAATGCGTTGCCATGGTAACCGCATTTTTTTTTAAATCCTGTGGAGTGAACTTCTTCCACAGTTTTCAAGCAATTGAAACCAAATGTGGTAGGCATTATGGCCCTGAGATATAGATGTGGAACGCAAAATTTTTGTGTTTGTCACACAAACCGTTGCCATGGTAACCACAATTTTACCAAAACCTTGTAGATTGAATAACTTTTCCATCATTCAAGCAGTTAAAGTCAAATTAGTATGCATCATGATCTAGAAGTGTAGTTTTGCAAGACACCAATGTGTTAGTCTAAGGAAAATGTGTTGCCATGGTAACCACTCATTTTTGTACCAAAATAAACCATTCAAGCTATGAAGGTCAAATTTGGCGTGTATGATGGTCTTTAAGTGTAATGATGCTGGGGGAAAGCATGTTTCCATTTGCTGTAAGTTTTATACTCAGTGTCAACTCTGTAATTGTACAGTAAACTAAAATTATTCTGTTTCCAATTCGACAAGTGCACAAACTTGGTATTAACGTCATTGCCCTCATGGCATCACATACTATAAAGCAACACTAGGGGCGGGGGTATTAATCACCTTCAGTGATAATTCTAGTTTTTATATCTGCTGTCACCATTAATGACGCCACATAATGCGAATCTAATTTTGTTTGCGTTCAAAGTATATGCTCCGTACAAATTAATGTAATTATGTAAAATTCAGAAGTACATGCGTGTATAAATGTGCGACTCTGCAAACCTAGTATAGACAGCAATACAACTCTACTAATTGGAAGCTTAGCATAAGAATGATGGACTGTCCACTCTATATAAAGGACCTGGGTCCCTTTCATAAAACTTGTTACTGAAAACTTGTTTTCAGTAACAACTGCCACACTTCTATGACAAAGTTGCTTTCAGCCGATCAGATGCAAGGATTTCAGTAGCTTATAACAACTATCGTAACTTGTTATTGATAATAAGTTTTATAAAAACGGGGCGTGCAAGTCTGTGAGAATTTATATTCTTGTAGAGAACAGGCAAAGTCCATCAGGTCCCGGCCGGGACTATTTATTTTTGATATGAGAATTTACATTTTGCCCTCGTTAAATCGGCAACTCTGAATTCAAAGGAGACCTCCGGATTATTTTCGGACTTTAACATTTGAACAACTAAAAATCAGTTATACTGAGTAAATAGTTTCAGAATTTATAGTGATTGGGATGAGGAATAAGAATGTTTTAAATATTTATAACAAATTGCAGTAAGCAGGGATGATGACATGACAGCCTGACTATAAGATTGCATGAGTTGGGGCTCAAGGAACCAGAACAAAAGAAGAAAGCATGATTAAAATAATGCTACATAGGTGAACTTGTTTCATGCATTCTTTTAGTGAGGCTGCCATGTCATCATCCTTGTTCATTTTGATAATTGTTACAAATTTTGAAAACCTTAATTCTTATCCCAATCACTATAATTCTGAAGCTCTGTGCCCAGTATGACCAATAATATAGTTGTTCAAATGCAACAGTTTAAAAATCAGCCAGAATTCTCCTTTAAATATCAGAGAGAATTGATAAAAGGAACAGGCTGAATTCGTTAAATCTGCACAAAATCAGAAAATTTAAACAAAATTATCAGGAAGTTTTAGTCATTTCTTGCAAATTTGATGATCAATTATATTACGAAATCATGGCAAGGCTCCTGAAAAGAAAAACAAAATGCAACGAAAATTGCATCATATTAAAAAAAATGCTTAAAAGAAAGAGCTTTTTATTATTATTTTACATTTATTGGTGGCTGGATGAAACTTGATGGGCTAAGGAAGGCACCCGCTTACTTACCAATGAATGTATTTCACTTTACGACTACACTACGAGCTTGGATTTGTCAACGGAAGGAGGATCGTACATAATGTTTTAATATTCTGTTGTTCCTCAGTTTGATCATGTACTTCGGACACCTTTTAAATGGGATAGGTAATTCAGTAGATATTGTCAACGTCGTGAGCTCGATGCCGATCAGGCCAATGACGTAAGAAAAGTCAATTTGTAACTTTTATTGAAAGCAAAATATGGAGAGAAAAAAAAACAACAACGCAAATACAAAGAAAAACATTCAATGAATGTTGAGTGTTATCTCTATGAATTGTGATAAATATTAACTGCTTGATAATAAATAACATCAAAAGTGAAATTCCACTCTGTTTGAGTTGCTCTATGAATGATGAATAAAGCAAAATCGAACAGATTGGTACAAATTTCATAAAAATTGATCACAAATATGTTATGGAATATAAAGGTTCGCAAAACAGTAACATTTGTATCTCTTGTATTCTTTATTCATTCTTTTTCTTGACATGAAATCAAAAAGAAAAAAGTTTTCTCTCTCTAGGATTGTTTTTTTTTTCCTTCTGGGAGTTTTCTGACATGATGAACACTTTTAGGAGGAAGGTTATATAATCTAACATGTAGGCCTACATACATTATACTGTATTTAGGATATTTTTTGTACAACTATCAATAAGAAAATTATGAGATGACACGTTTTTGCAGATGAAATGTACAATATGATTTTTTTTTTAAACAAAATCTGTGTTCAGTGAAAACTTGCGAAATTTATCATTCAATTTTGTTTTTAAGGAAACCAAAGCCAAAATAATAATGTGGATTGAGTGAAAGCAGCAATATCAGTAGAACACATCAGTTTGTCAGTGAAAGTTTAAAGAAAGATAGAAAATTCGTCAAAAAGTTTTTAAAGTTCTGGTGACGTCATCGCTAGATAAGGAGATTACTACGTACTACACTCCACGTCATTATGGATAACAAGTATGTAAAGAAAATATATTTTGATTCCCTTTTCTAGCATAATGAAAGAGTGTTCCTACAGGTAGACGTACCTCTTTCAGAAAGCAGGGGGTGTGACATTACCAGTAACTGTCAGAAGCATGTAAATGGAATGTGTACTTTACATAAAAAGTAACAATTTGAGGAAATGTATGATTTTCAGTTCAAGAGAGAGACACTCACGTAACTTATTTTGAGGTAGACTGTCAGCCCCATGCAGCCTCGTTCCCCCCCCCCCAAAAAAAAAGAAAAGAAAAAAGAAAACCCTCGTATTATTTGCAACGTATCTTGGAGACCTCGTACCGATATTTTATTTTTGGAAATGTTAAGATCTTAAAGAGAACTGATCTTTATCATTATCATCATGGTCAATTTATGTACAAACTAAGCAGCAACTCATTACCTCCCATTTTCACGAGCATGTTTTTGAAAAACAAATCCTTTCATATCAGATTTATGAAGCTGAAATTTTGCACTCTATAAGCACATTCTATGCATACATGATTACTATAATAACTTTCAGAGCAGTAGCATCATCCTTTCAAAGGTTATTAGAGTTGAAAGTGAAAAGTGTATAAATTATTGGTTTTTAAGAAGTGAAAGGGGGTCTCGAAGGCATACTAAATCATAATATTCTACAAAAACAAGTGCTCTAGAAAAGCTGTAATTGTTTTTATTTTCCCAAGCTTTAGAATTGGATACAGTTTTTTTTTCAACGATTTAGGTTAACATGTTTCACCTATTCTGAGTCCTCACATGAAATCGAGTTGTACAACTTTCTGTTGGTTTTATGATGCACGGTCACATTTAGCACATGTCTTCGACCTCTTAAGTCGTTTTATGACACAATGTCATTTTTTGGTAAAAAGATTAAGTAATATGGCAACGCAAAATTATTCTGGCTGTCCACGGACACAAATCGGCCTAGAAAGGTAATGCACATGAACGAATTTATAATATGGCTTTATTATTTGTTATTATTCATTATTTGTGAAGAACAGGTAAACTGAGTATACCTTCTTACATTGTACGAATCAGGGAGTCATATTAGTGAGTTTGACACAGTGAAACAGCCGATCGATTTATGCCAAATTTTTAGTTGTTTTTTTTTCCCTGTCCCAGCCCAAAAAGTTTCGTTTCAAACTCAAACTATTCATCTCAATTCTCATCCCACCCCCATTCCTCGCTGGTTCAAGGCGAACTTGTAAAGGCTTTTGTAGGATTTTAAGTTTGTTATCAATGTTCGATGACCTGTGTTGTCGCATTATATATTATATAATTTTCTCTGTCCGTCATGTTTTATGTCGTGTTTATTTTAGTTTCGAGGGGAATGCATATGGTAAACTCTGCTTTTTAGCTTCCTAAATATCATGAAACTATGGATGTCTATATCGGCCTCAATTTATTGTGTTTACATTGTATTTTCATGTACATGTACACATATATTTAGAATAAGGTCATGATGTGATTTGCGTTTTTAATGCTATGTTTTGCATACTGATACTCTGATGAAAATAAAATGAGATGAAATGAAATGAAATGAAATGAAATGAAATGAAATGAAATGAAATAAAATGAAACGAAACATTTACACGTCAAGAGACTGCAGACGTGTTTCGTGTTAGGTGTGTGTGTGATTTTTTTATTTTTATTTTTTTACATTTATGTCTATTTCAGCCATAACGGGAAGTGACCTTCAGTATTCCTATGACAATAATATGCACTGTATTACATTACAAATGACTGACATATTTCCTTCTTATTTAGGAAGTTGTCCCTTCCCCTCCAAGACTAGTTATAGGCGACGTAAGTTATTTTTTTTAACCGAATCGGTCTATAGGTGGTTAAAGACCTTATAAGGGCTTCTCACTTGATATACACAACATTATCATTATTTTGGCCTGTCAGCGGTCTTTCAGCAGTCTACATGTCCGAGGAAAAGACAGTAAAGGTTATTTTTACTATTGGGAGTAGTGAAAAATGTTCGAGATATCACATTTGGTGCATATGTGTAGATCAGTTGTATCACAAAACATCCTACCATATAGTTTTTTTTTTTGCAATAAAGCCTAAAATATAAAAGATAATATCTCTTTTTTGTCATCACTATTTTCCCCCAAAAACCGTAACTGTATACGGTTTAGCCTAGAAACATTTTTGTTATAACTATTGTTCACATTTTGTTTATTATTATGTATTTTTATAACAATACTTATCATTGATTATACTGATTCAAATCTTTACATTGGTTTCTTATATCTCTAACTCACATTTTAGATCTATTTTGAAGCACTAATGCTGGATTTTTGTTTCGTCTGCAAATGGCATGCCTTTAAATTGAAAGGATGGTATAGTATTGGTTGAGGTGAGGATTCAGCTTTTAACTTTTTGCGATATACTTAGAAACCACTTCATGAAACGTTAAAGAGCATACAGTTCTTAGAGGAATTCAAAGTCTATTTGATGAAAAATGGTTTTGAAAATGGCTGAGATATCCAAAAACAAGTAAAACAAAGCGATCCCAACAAAGGTGGTTCCCACCTTTTATTAAGATCGCTTTGTTTTGGTTATCTCAGCCATTTCAAAACCAATTTTCATCATATTAACTTTAAATTCCTCTTTATACTCTTTCGTTATTTCATAAGACGTTTCTCATTTTCTCAAGAAATCATCATCAAAAAAACGTTGGAAACCTGAAGCCTCATCTCAACCGAACCTGTACCATCCCTTTAAGGTAAACAAGACAAGTATAGGTTTTGGGAAGCTGTTACATACGATGAGTCATAACATCAGGTGTTATTTTGAATGCATCGTGACCATTGCTGGTTCCATTAATTGTCTAAACACTTCATGCAGACTAATGTTTTAAAAATAAAAAAAAAAACTGCACACACACACACACACACACACATAAAAGATACGTGATACGTAGCATTATTAATTTCAAGCAATTCTTTCTTACTACATTGTATTGATATTGTGTTATTTTGTGTATGAAAATGTTTTGCATTGTTGGAAATGAAATTAAAAAAAAATGAAATGACATGAAATGACCAGAAATCAGGACTTCATACTTTCGCGGACGCACAACCGACGTTTTCGTTTCGATTGCCCGACCAACCAATATGCCATGATATGCAATCCTATAAACGAGTCATAAACTAAGAACACTAACATAATATTCAAATGCATGGATGCTTTACCATTGGACCGTGCTGTTGAATGCACCTGTTTCCACTGTAGATAGATAGATAGATAGATAGAGAGAGAGAGAGAGAGAGAGAGGGAGAGAGATAGTGCTTTGTTGGTTTTTGTGATACTATAATTCATCATACACGAACCTGTCTTGGGTAATCCTCTGTGAAAATTGCAGAAGACAACTATAAAAATCACATATAGGCGTTAATTCAGGTTCATTAGTTTAAACATGCACGAACTAATATTCCATACTACGTGTAATGTAAGTTCCAACTCGGGCACATGAGTTATGACTTTAGCCCAAACTTTTTTGGTAATTCATAACTTTTGACAGAAACCATTCTATTTCTTCTCAAACTTCACTTATGTATTCTACTGCTGTTTCTGCATAGATAGGGATAGATGTCCCTTTAATGATTCACGGGAAACATGTCTATAAAATTAACTATTTTTTTTTAAATCAAGATTTGACTATGAAGACTAGTGTAGGGATACGTCAATATGCAAAAGTTTAACCGTAAGTGTCGTTGAAATACGATGATAGTGAATCAGATATTGGTAGATACCAATACGTATGTCCAGTGCAATTAGACTCGAATTCGTGGATACGAATTATCATGACCAATTAATAAGAGGAACTATGGGAAACTCTCCTTTCAGATTACCTAAATAGCCACTTACTGGCCATATACTTTCAAGTGGAAGTGGACTTTCATCACATAAAAGACTACTAGTACCTCTGAATTGCTTTCTGAAGCATGTGGAAACACTATACCTTTCGAAAAGTGAAAGTAGATATCCTCTTAGTGCAAAGCTAAATTTGGCCTCGTGTGTGTAGTACACCGGTCAAACCATGCACAGACATGAAACAAAGAATTCTCCCCCTCTCTCTCTCTTCCATACACACACACACACAAACACACACACGCACTCACACACACACACACACACACACACACACACACACACATACACGCACACACTTTCAGTTGTTCTCGCTTATTTCTTCCTTATTTCGTATGTACATGCCTTTCAAGAACGCTCTTCTACCGGACAACCTGCTACGGACACAATGGATGTTTAGTTCTCTTGACAAAAGTAACCAGCGCATAAGAAAGGGAGAACAAAGGAGGAAAAGGTGAGGATACAGATGCTATCAAACACAACGACCTTGAACCATTCTACTTGAACAGAGTAAATAATATTAAGATATCGATCAAAGCGATGCCAACTGTAAGAAGAATAATGATAGCAACATGCCTTGTAATGATAATCTGGATAATTTAGCAAAAGTACAAAAATCAGACTGTTGATGTTGTTATTTAGATTTCCATACTAAACAAAGAGCTTGGGTTTGTCAGCTGAAATGAGGGGTAAACAATTACGTATCAGATATATGCTAGAATTAAAAGCTACGTCTTTTGGAAATCCCAGATTTTCCTGAAGTGTTATAGAAATAAAGTTGGGAAAAATTACCGAGACATAACTTTGGGACATCATTAACATCGACACAGAGGCGAGAGCCATTCTGGCCTGAACGCCAGTCATGTGAGTATGGAGTCCCAAAAAATACGTGATTATAATTTTGCGGTGTTCTTACTTTACGAAGCATCATATTACTCAACTTCTCTGCACTGATTCTGAAAATTATGACTCCATTAAAGCAAAAGCGCGGTACACTAGAATCCTCAAGGGTGGGAAATAGCCATAAACTTTTTTGAAAGGACATTTTTTTTTCATATCGTTGCCGTGGTTATACATTGCGAATTCAACCACTCGCAAAATGTCCGAATGGACAGGTTCTGTAATGTATTTAGATTTTATGCATGCTTTGTTCATAAATGTTACTACAAAGCTATAGCATGAGACTTGCCCTACCTAGCAACAACTTTTATCTATGGAACTTAAAGGGAGGGGACAGTTGAGTAAAATGTATAGTTACTACGCCGTGTTACAGGAAAAGAAACATTCATAAATTGTAATATTGTCTATATAAACTGTCTATATGCGTAATCAGGTACTTTACTCGCAAACAGGCGTACAGTATACCGACCAAAAACAAAACAAAACAAAACAAAATCATTTTTGTTTTCCGAGGCATTTTTTTTGTTGTCGTTGTTATTGTTATCTGTTTTTCCCCTTCTTTCTCTTCGTGACTTCGTTCGGGGGGGGGGGGGGGGGTGCCAAACACTTTCATATTGAGCAAGTAGATACTAATTTTATAGCTACTTGAGATAAAGCTGAGAGCTGATATGTGATAGCGACGTAAGGATTTGGTCTTCCCATAATAATCTCCTTGCAAGATACTAGCAGTGGATTGATGTAGTTCCTTAACGCCCATGCTGTGCTATATTCAATTCAATTCAGTTCAATTCTATTCAATTCAATTCAATTCAATTCAATTCAATTCAATTCAATTCAATTCAATTCAATTCAATTCAATTCAATTCAATTCAATTATTTATTGTCACGAGTACTTCACGTTTTTTCTCATGCACGCCAAAAAATCCATAGGCATTCATATATATGCTTGTCGTTCTGGAACTCTGGAAAAAATGATTTGTCGCATGTTCAGATATAAAGTATAGTGAGTTATCATTGTAACACCCACGCGTAAACACTCAAAAGGAACCCATGGACTGTGATGCAACACGGCTGCCAGCTCTTGAGATAGAATCCATATACTTCATTGCATAATAATCAAGCTTTGTTTTGTTTCCCTTTCGATGGATTTGCACGCAACACCACTCTTCGTTACTGTTCCAAAAGATAAGCAGTTTCAATTCTGATATAGTCGACCCAAGTGCAGTAACAATAAATAAAACGTGTTCACTCTTCTATTGTAAGCACAGCACACTCTTGGTTTTCATATACATGTAAATGAACCAAATGTGTATAAGCCGCATTCTAACGTGTAAGCATACTGTTATGTGTTCCACTTTTATAGCCAAAATAGGACGTAATTTCCCTTACCTTTTTTTGTATCGCCCATGAAGTCTGCATTCCCATATGGCCTATATTTTATCTTTACCTTTTTATCAGGTCCTAATATCTTTGATGTTTAAATAAGATTGAAATAAAAGTAGATCATTGCATCGTTGCTGTAAGCCAGTAGTGAAAACTTTCATAGGCATGATAAGGGAGAAGAGCTTACAGCAAAGTCAGTCAGTTGACTAACATAAGTTTGTAAATCATTTTCTGTGCACAAAACATGAAGTTGTGAGGTGATGACATAAACATTAAATTCATTTCGCATAATGTGTTTGGAGTAGTAACCTGATGGGGATGATATATAAAATAACATTACTGTCTTATTCTGTCCAACTTCACACAAACTTTTACGGTTCAGTTTGCTTGTTTTATTCTCACATAGCCTTCATTTTAATCAAATACGATTAATTTTGTTTGGTCTTAACGTACATAGCAAGAGTCTACGCATTCGATCAGCCTAAACTCATCACACAACAAACTGATTTGCGCTTTATAACACCACCTTCTCAATATAGCTTCAGAACTGGAGAGACAGGATAGCTTCGTTATTTTTTTCCAGCTTATCTCCCCCACATTTACCATATACTTTTGTCAATTCATGAACATGTCAGCGATGCAAACTGCAAAGGCGATGGTTTATAATATAGTAAACCTCGCATAAATCAAAGAACAGGAAATACATACGTAAAATCGAGACTTTTGTTTTTCCTCCAAGTTAAGCGATATTCGGCTAATCAGACGTCGAGTTATCATAGGTATAACTGTACATTCATGTACGACATGTACAGTAATATATGTACACGCCTGTAAACAATGAAATACCCAAAAAAAAAATGAAATAGATGCGACTCAATCACCACTGGTCACGCCCTTTTTGTTTGTTTGGTTTTTTTTTTGGCTCAAGAACCATAAAAACAAAGAGACGCGTAGCGGGGGAAAATCTGTGATGACCTGAAATATACTAAGCTTTCGATGTTTTTGTTGCAGTATGTGCTCGCCCATGGATTTCCTGCTCTAAATTGCTGACGAGACACATGCGTATCGTTAGATCCGACAAATTTTGTTTGGGTCAAGTGCGTGTGTCTCTCACTTTCCTCTTAAGGACCGTATAGGCCTTCCCCATCACACGATATGAATACATGCATTTTTTTTTCTCTCCAGCGTTTCAGTTTAGCTCCTTTCGAGTGAGCCAAATTTACCCCAGATGAAAATTTGAAGTGCCCTTTGTTGGGTGAAAGGACAGCAGCTATAGGTAGAATAAACAAAATAATTGTCCTTCCCTGGCGAGGGTACAAATACGATACCTGGAAGTCTCGATCTTGTCTTTTGAGTGGAGTTAGCAATCATTTAAGTGTTTTTTCCCCCATTGATTTTATTTCACCATTTATTACATGCTATATACATAAATTACACAGTCATATTGTAAAGAGAAAACATTAATAAGTATGATGTTGATCAGCGGGATGCACTTGAAAACATTTTCAAAATCGTCCACGTCAGAATACTAAAAGGCAGAGCATTCAAACACAATAACAATTATCAGTAAAGGCTGATACTGTCATCAATTACAGGCAGGCACATGCACATAAAATATAAAGAGACGCTTTCATGATGCACACGTATTACGTAGATATAAAGGAGTATGGTAAATCGTGAGTAGAAACGGGGGAGAGAATAGATGTTTGTGGAGAGAAATGCAAGACCAAGTTCTGTAAGCTCATAACTGGATTTTTTCTTTTTCTTTACTTTTTAAAATTTGTACATATGTTAAAATGACTTATGATTATCAAATCAGTTGGACAATGACTCCTGTCAACTCGTAATGATGTCTTTGTCACTGCAAACAAGAGACAAGTAAGATATCATAGATGTGTTTGAGGTAAAACTTTAAATACATGTACAGACGGCAAACTACATGAGAATTTATAAAATGAACGTTTGTAGCTTTCCTTATTTCCTTCACTCGAATAGCTTTATTCAAATAGTGTTTTTTTTTTTTCTTTTGAATCGGCCACATTCATTTCTTCGTTAAGAGCATGAAGTCGAGTAATTTGGATTTTCATTTCATCGATCATTGTGCACTTTGTCTTCGCGCATCCCCTTGTCTGTACCAGTATTATGTACAGCCCATGTTTTATGAGAAGGGACACTGAATATTGATTACCATCAAGATTCTTCCTTAGAAAGTGGCTAGTCAGGCAATGACACATAAGCATCAGTATCGTCACCCTATGATATGTGAGGCAGATCAACTTTGACACATACTTCAAAATATTTTTGAGTGGCGGCATCGAACATGGGATCAAAGGGAATAAAACTGTTGTGACTCCATCTCTTGAACTCCCTTGGTTCTTATCAAATTGCTATGCTGTGCCCAAGCAAGGAGGTTACAGATGGAGCAATAACAATTATATTCCCTTTGATCCCATATTTAATGCCGCCACTCATAAATATTTTTCAGTTTGATGTGCGAAACTGGAGCTGCCCCATAGATAGGAAGACCGTTGATTCATGTGCCATATTACACCTGGGGGAATTTCATGAAGCATTTTGTCTGACAAAGTTGTCGGACAAATTTGCTCTCAGCCAATCAGATTCAAGGATTTTAGTAGCTTGTAACAGTTTGTCAGAAAAATATCCGACCAAATTGCTTCATGAAATGCCCCCAGGACTAGTCACTCTCTAAGGACAGTGGCGTAACTACGGGGGGGCATGGGGGGGCACGTGCCCCCCCCCCCCCCCCCAATCCGCTGGTAAAAAAAAAAAAAAGAAAAAAAAAGAAGAAGAAAAAAGGAAAAAAAATACCAAAATGGTAATTCAAGGGTTAGTAAACTGATTTTGAAATCGACATGAAAGGATGATCAAGAAAAAAGACATTTTTCTAAGATTTCTTTTAACCATATAAGAGGTATTATAGTGAAACATTGTTCAAAAAGCCCGGAGACGACAAAAGATTGTGATTCAGCGTGATTCCTGGTTGGCATTTTGAATATAAGCAGGATGTGCGCAGTGTACTCAGAACATCGGAATGGCAAAAAGAGTCGCTGCAATGTTACGCAATGTGATGTTTGATAGGTTGTGCGCATTTGCTATCAAAGCTTGATCATTGATTTTGCAGTATTGCTTTACATACTAGTCTATATTGAAATGCCTTGCATTGCCAATAATAAGACTTGACCTTGGCTATTTCCTAACTTTTCCATCTATATGAAACACACACACTCACAAACGCAAACAAATTAAGGGGATGCTCTATATAAAGTGCAGATTTTGGACATCCTTCTCCCGCTTGGTCACTTCGACGCCCCCTCGCTATTCATACTCCCCCAATCATGAACATAAACCAACACCCTTGACTACCAGTGGCGGATCCAGGGGGCGCACCGGGCGCCCCCTCCCTCCAAAGCGAAAAAAAATAATACA